>NC_137006.1:10928900-11186400 GCF_032717465.1 Coenobita brevimanus
CCAACTGTTATCGATGTTTTATGAATGGAGGACGCCAGAAATCTGGTGAATGAGTTATTTTTATTTGTTTTTCTTCATCTCTTCTGTTATTTAAAAAAAAATGTAAATGTTGTACAAAGGAATAATATTATCGTCGTCATCGTCGTCGTCATCATCGTTGTCGTAGTAGTAGTAGTAGCAGTAGGAATGTTTTGGGTGGTGAAGTGAGGGGACGTGTGCCAGGGACTCCATGTTATTGTCTCGAAATCATGGTAAAAATGAACGAAAAGCTATTTGCCCGCAAGACCATACTGTTGGCCAAGTATAAGTTGTTGGCCACATCTTTATATCCTGAAAGTTTTATGTTGATACATCAAGCCATTTATGAGATATAATGGTGTTAAAGGCGGGTGACAAAAACTAGCTAACCTTTGGCAGCTATACTGGTAACCTTGACCTTGACCCCGAGTGCCTATTTTCGAACTCGGCAAAGCTTTTGACCATATCTTGATACCCTGAAGGCTTCATGTTGATAGTTCAAGCCGTTCATGAGGTATTATGGGAACACACACACACACACACACACACACACACACACACACACACACACACACACACACAGTTGAGGCATTGGAGAGACAATCTGCATATCACCTCGCTCTACTGGCCACCCGTGGCCACAAATGCCCATACCTAAAT
Organism: Coenobita brevimanus; assembly: GCF_032717465.1. Classification (NCBI taxonomy): domain Eukaryota; kingdom Metazoa; phylum Arthropoda; class Malacostraca; order Decapoda; family Coenobitidae; genus Coenobita; species Coenobita brevimanus. The sequence continues at coordinate 10,929,579 of NC_137006.1, forward strand.
AATTTCTTTATATGAGTCAAGCTCTGTACTAGGTTAAACTAAATGGTGTTCTAATATAGTAGAGCAAGTTTAAGCAAAAGTGTTGTCCAAATAACAGAATACTGCATGATGATCAAGTTTCATCAGCTGTTTTATCTACCTCAGGCGAGTACCAAAGTGATGCATACTTGTAAGTTGATTTGTTTTGCTCACATATACCACAAGATGGCCACCATATTCACTAAAGCGATTATGGAAGGAATTAAGAAAAGGGGTAAAGGTAGATAACAGGTTGAGGATTTCTACCAGGAACTGGTTGAAATGGAGACACATTACGAACTAGTACAGATCGTGAACAAATTGGAAAAGGCATTTCAGAGTGAAATTGATGAAATTAAGAACCAATTGCGCATGCAGAAGGAGGAAAATTAAAAATTAGTAAAGGAATTAAACAAGAAAGACACAACCATAGAAGAGCTGGGTGGGTTCACTTAGAAGGAAGTTTAGTGAAATGTCCAAGTACAGCTGTCAACCATAATAGTATTAGGAAGGAGTTCAGAAATGATACAGTTAGGCAAGCAAGCACTCTGATAGACCAAAACAGCGATATTGAAGAGAAAATAACCTAGATGAATGATGTGATGCAAAGTTACAAAGAGGTTGTGAAAACTGTATGCTGAAATGATGAAAGTAAAGAAAGACTTAGAAACAAGAATCGAAGAAAAAAGCATTAGAAAGAAAGTGAAAAAAATAATTCAAAACAACCTAAAATTGGTCAAAGATTCAGCAGATATCAACAGATCTATAGTAATCACTGTTATAGATGAGAAAGGAAAAAAAAAATCAAAGTACAAAATGGAGATGGCAAATATAATCAGCATATTGAAGGAAATATCAAAGGAAATCTGTAATAAAGACATAAAGGAACACAAAAGGCTAGGGAAATATGAGAGAAATAAGTCAAGGCCTCTTAAAGTAACCTTCCAGAGTGTAAACACTGTGGAAGAAATACTAAAAAAGGCAAACTCATGGAAAAAGAGGAATTTAAAGAAAGTATGGACAAAAAGATGCCTAACGCAAGAGGAATTGGGAATACTGAAAGAGAAGAGAAAGTAGGCAAAAACAAAGAATGAGAGAAGAACAGAGGAAGAGAAGAATACATTTTTTTACAAAGTAATTAGATTGCAGGTACGAAAGTGGTACATAACCAGCAGGGAATAAAAAGGAGGAAGGTAGTAGACTCAAGTTATGGCAAGTATGTAAACAAGATGATTAAGTTGATGTACTCAAATGTAGATGAAATTGTGTCTAAACTATTAGAGATAGAAGACTATACCAAAGAAAAGGAACCACATATTAATATTAGGAATATGTGCAGGAGTTAATGAGAATGAGAGGGCAAAAGAGGGAGTATCTCTGATGATAAGTAAGAAGTGGAAGGAGAATATAAAAGAGTATGGAAACAGTGGGTGCAAGAATTATATGGGTGAGGATGAAAGTAGGTATACTAGCGCGGCGATTGTATGTGTATATGCGCCGACAGAGGACCGAATGGTAAGAGTGAAAGATGAGTTTTGGGCAAGTGTAGAAGCATGTATGGACAAGTTTGAGAGGAGCGAGCGAGTGTTTTTTATTGGAGACATGAATGGCAAAGTTGGGAATGTACGAGTGGATGGAGTGGTTGGTCAGTGGGGTGTGCCAGCTGAAGTAGATGGGAATGGTAGTGCTTTGGTGGACATTTGTGTTGGTAAAGGGTTGGCAATAGCATAAGATGATCCACAGATATACATGGAGGGTCATGAGGAGGTTGGATGGTGAACTTTTTGAACAAAAGGCAGGGATAGACTACGTGTGTGTGGATGAGCGAATGAGAAGACAAGGATTGGATGCAAGAATGTGGAGAAGGTGGGGGAATGAAATCTCGGACCATTACTTAGTGATGGTCAAGGTAAGGCTGCAAAGAAAATTAGTGAAGAGACGAAGTGGAAGACAGGAGGAAACAGCTCCCTGTGAGAAGAGTGGAGAAATTGCAATATAGTGAGAAAATGGTAGCGTATAAGAGCATAGTGGAAGAAAGATTGGGAAGGTATGAGTTAGAGCAGACGGAAGGGGTGGAAGATGTGTGTAAGATATTCACGGAAGAGATAGGCGCAGCATGTGAGGTGGTTTGCGGAGTGAGGAGGAGATGCAGGGGTGTGCAAGGGACAGCATGGTGGAATGATGAGGTGAAACGAGCTGTGGAACAAAAGATGAAGGCATATAGTGACTGGCCAGCGAGTAGAGGTAGGGGAGAAGATGAGAGAGAGAAGAGAGAGGTATATGTGAGCAGGAGAAGGGAGATGAAGAGATTGGCGAAGGAGAGTAAGAAGAAAGTGGATAATAAGTTTGGGAGGATTCTGAGTGTGAAATGGAGGGAGAGTAAGAAATTATTTTGGAAGGAGGTAAAGAAAGTAAGGCAGTGTGAAAGGGGAAAGAGTAGCAGAGTGAAAGATGGGAATAACAGATTGTTGGTGGAGAAGAGAGAGAAATTGAGGAGATGGAAGGAGCACTTTGAGGATTTGTTGAATGTAGAGAGTGAGAGCAGTGCGAGTATAAATGGTTGGGGAATGACTGGGAGAAGAAGAGATGAGAGGAGGGAGGAAGAGATCAATAGGACGGAAGTAGTGGAAACAATGAAGAAGATCAAGGTGGGAAAGGCCCCAGGAATTGATGGAGTGTGTGACGAAATGCTGAAGTATGGGGATGAGCTTGTAGTGGAGTATATATGTAGATTGGCTTGAGAAGAGGGAAGGTTTCTGGAGGACTGGAAATCAGGTATAAATGTTCCTTTATACAAAGGAAAAGGGGAGAGAGAACAATGTGGTAACCATAGGGGTATATGCCTACTTAGTGTGACTGGAAAAATATATGGTAGAATACTCATTGATAGAGAGGAGCATATAACAGAGGAGCTAGAGGAGAAGAACAAGGGGGTTTTAAGAAGGGAAAAGGGTGTATAGATCAGATATTTGCTCTAAGATGTTTAGTGTAGAAGTATCTAGAGAAGGGAAAGAAAGTGTATGCTGCCTACATGGACTTGAAGAAGGCTTATGACCGAGTAGACAGGCAAGGTATGTGGAAGGCATTAAAAATATATGGAGTGGAGGGGAAATTGTTGAGTGCTGTGAAGAATATGTATGAAGGAGCTAGGGCTACGGTGCGAGTGGATGGTGGGCTGAGTGAGTTCTTTGATCTAAATGTGGGACTGAAACAGGGTTGTGTGATGTCTCCATTGCTGTTTAATATATACATGGATGGGGTTGTAAAGGAGGTGCAAAGTAGGGCAGTGAATGTGGGGGTGGCTCTAATGAATGAGGGTAAGATGTGGAAGAGTCCGGTGTTGCTGTTTGCTGATGATGCAGTATTGTTGAGTGAAGATGAATGGGAGTTGCAAGGCTTGGTGAATGAATTTGGGACAGTGTATAGGAAGAGGAATCTGAAAGTTAATGTAAACAAGAGTAAAGTTATGGTGTTTGAGAGGAATGGAGTCAGAGAATGCACAGTGATGTTGGATGGTGAGGATATGGAGAATGTGAGTGCATTCAAGTACTTGGGTAGTGTGTTGAGTAAGGATGGAACCACTGGTGATGAAGTGCTTGAAAGGGTACAGCAGGGAAGGAAGGTTGTTGGTTCACTGAAAACAGTGATGAGAAATAGGGAAGTGAGTATGGAAATTATGAAGTCACTGCATGATAGTATTGTGATTCCTACCCTGACGTCTGGAAGTGATGCATGGACCTTGCTAGAGGGGAACAAGTCAAGAGTGAGAGCAGTGGAAATAAGTTATTTGAGAGGAGCATGTGGAGTGACATGGAGGGGCAGGCTGATGAATGAAGAAGTGAAGGAACGTTGTGGGGTGAATGTGGATATGGTTGAGAAGATTAGAAGAAATAAGCTGAGATGGTTTGGGCATGTGGAGAGAATGGAGAATGAAAGACTGACAAAGAGGGTGTATATAGGTGAGGTGGAGGGAGGGAGAGGGAGGGAATGACCGAGGATGAGGTGGAGGGATCGAGCTAAGAGGTATATGAGGGAGGGGGGAGAGAGCTGGGGAGAGGGTGGTCAAATGGTGGGTGACAGAGCGACTTGGAGGCGTTTTGTCTGCGGCCACCCTTTGCAGGATTAGGGCGTCGGGCTATTGATAGATAGATAGATAGATATTATTTGCCTAACTGAAACGAATTTTACTGACCCCCAAAGATATCAAACAATACCCTAAACTTAGAGGAATACAAAATATGGAGAAAAGACAGAAATTTAAGAAAGGGAGAAGGAATTATAATCTTAACAAATAATAATCTACAAGTCAAAGAAATAAAACTAGATATACCCTCACAGGTAGAACTATGTGTATTGGGGATTAACACATCTGAAGGGAAATTAATTGTGGCAAATTTATACATACCACCCAAAACAAACACTTGGGAAAGAGGCGAATATGAAGACCTGGCAGAAAATACAATTCAGAGTTTAAAAATATTACTACATAGAATGGAGGAAAAATCTGAAAGAATTATATTAACTGGAGATTTCAATACAAATATAAATTGGAATGCTCTAGATGTAAGAAGCCATGAAAGCTGTTAAGATCAAAAGCTCATGGATCTTTGCAGGAGTTTTTCCTAACACAGCATGTAAAGGAAACCACCAGAAAAAGAGGACTTGTTGATCCATCAGTACTAGATCTACTTAGTAGGCAAGAAAATGAAATTGACAGTACGAGTATAATGTATCACCCTCCATTCGGCAAAAGCGACCATGCAGTATTAAATCGTAACTTCAGGATTGCATACAACGTTACCAGTAATGAAATTTACAAAAAGAGTCTAAACTACAGAAAGGGCAATTATCATGACCTGAGGAAGTACTTCTTTGAAATAGATTGGGAAGAGGAGTTTAGAAGAAAAATTTAAATATTATATATAGAAAATTCTGTGATCTTCATGAAATAGGAATCCAAAATAACATTCCTCAGCACAAAGAAACAGAAATGAAAATAAAGATATGGTTAAATACAGAATGCAAAAAATCAAAAGAAAAAGGAGACTTACTGTGGAATAGATACAGATGACACAAGGGTGAGAGGGCATATAATAACTATAAAGAGGCAAGAAATGATTATACAAAGATAAGGAGGGAGGCTCAGAGACAGTTTGAGGGAGAAATTATAATAAAAGTAGTGATCAACCAAAGCTATTTCACACCTACATCCGAAAAAAAACCTAAGTTCAAGATAAAATACAGATCATTATGGATGAGGGGATCATCTATACACAAGAGAAAGATATTTGTGAAGCCCTATATAAATACTTCCAGTCAGTTTTTACAAAAGAAAACAATTTTGAAAGATGATATGAAACATGCATGCCCTCACATATTACCAGATACACAAATATCAGAAAAAGAAGTGCAGGACGAATTAAGTTAATCAGACAAAGGAAAAGCAAAGGGCTCTGACGAAATTTCATGTTGGGTGCTACATGAATGTGCAGAAGAATTAATCACATCATTATATATAACATTCAAGGATTCCTTAGGTCAAGGTAAACTACCTGATATTTGAATGAGAGCGAATATTGTTCCCCTATTCAAGAAAGGTAAGAGACAAAATCCATTCTACTACCGACCAGTATCACAGACAAATGCTGTAAGATACTAGAAAATCTGATACGAAAAGTTCGGATAAACCATTTAGAAAAACACAGTATGATAACAGAAAGGCAGTTCAGTTTTTTATATATCTATATACCCAGGCTGCTTCCCCCAAGGAAAGGGAGGAAGCCGAGACAGGACGACACACACCCAGTTTACTCATCCACTCAAACACATTCACTCCCATCTTAGCCCTAAAGGGGAGAAGGAACAGATCCTCACCACACCACACCGTACGAGGGTCAACTGCGCAGTGTAATTGGTGACATCTGCAGCAGGACCCTACAGCTGAGCTGGTTTACTCCTGCCACATCATAATAGACCCACCCCCTTACCCACACCTGACCAGATCAGCTGATCAGACAAATGCAGGAGAATATCCCCTCAGGGCTGCGTCATCATTTATTCATTCAAAATTTCTCTTCAATCATTTCCATCACGCACAGCCACTCTTCCTTGCTCAACAGACATCCCTCTCGCATCAAACGCTCTCTTTACATTGTCCATCCATCCTATTCGTGGTCTTCCTCTCAGCCTTACACCTCTCACATCAGACCTAATTATCTTTTTCACCAATCACTCATTAACCATTCTCACCATAATTTATGTCCAAACCATCACCACACCCTCTGCTCAAACTCGATCAGCCATCTCCCGCACAACTCCAGTTCTCCTTCACACTTCATCATTTCTCACTTTAATCCATATGCGTCACTCCACACATACTCCTCAGACACCTGATCTTCATTACATTCAAACTTTCCCTGTTTTCATCTCCTTTACAGCCTCTTGCACTTCCTCCTTCGTGATCAAAGAATCATTCAACTCTCCCAACACGTTTATTCCTTGCACCCTTCCATTCACCACAGTATCAGCCTCCCTTTCCTCCTCTACATTTAACAGTCTTCCAAAATACTCCACCCATCACTTCCTTACTGCATGCATCTCAATTAACCCACCACATCCCCGCAAATTTTTCACCAATGACTCACCCCAATTCCGGCAGATTTTTGAAAAGTTTTTTTTTGGGGGAGGGTAAAACCTCTGCTTTTTATGAGAAACATCGAAAATTCAGAGAGAAAGTACTTAGTTGAGTTTAGAAATATGGTACAGGTAACAGTACCTTTATCTTGATACTGTTTTCCCTCAGGTCTGGGTCCAGAGAAAACGGTTTCTATGGGAGGGATAACTATCCCAGACCATTCATAACTGGTTACATATTTATTTACTTGGTAAGAATTTGTATGTAGTACAAGAGTATATTGGTTTCCACACAATAATATAGGCAATATAAGCGTAGTTCACTCACCAAACTCATCAACATATGGCACCTTCTTTTAAGATGTTACCGCCTCATCACTTCTGCTTCTTTCTTCCTCTGGCTTATTTCTTCCTATGTCCTCCACCTCAGGAAACACTTTCGCCTTGAATTTCGTCATTGGAGAGACCGTGGCATGACATGTCTTTACTGGCCAGGTCACTGCTAGCAGGTGAGTTGCTGAGAAAACGGCGTGTGGAGCAGGAAGGGGGGTCAGGTGGGGCCAGGCATTATCCTCACCTGGCACTGGGTAGAGGAAGGTCTCCCATATATGCCTACCAAAAATCACCCATGAAACTTGAAAAATGTGCAAATGACAGATACGTCATTGGGTGTCACAGTGACAAAACGTGGCAACGTATCCATACGTTGTCGGGACGCCTCAGGTTAACATCCTTCCATCCTCTGCTTTTACTTGCTTTTCCTTCCCAGACTCTCCCTTTTGCACCCTTTTCACCTCCTTCCAAAACATTTTCTTATTCTGTTGAAAATTCTCATTTAACCACCTACCTCACCTCTCATCTCCTGCCACTTTAGCATCACGCACAGCTCTTCTTGCCCTATTCCTCTTTTCCTTATGTCTCATATGATGTTTCATCCTTCATCTGCAGCCACACTTCATATGCACGTCTCTTCTCAGCCACAGCCATACTTCCTTGCAGCACCATTCACTTCCCTTTCTTACACCACCACCCACTAGTCTCACACCAAACACCTCCTCTGCATGTGTAGTGCCACACATTTGATATTCATGTATGTGTTTAGTAGTACTGTAATTTTAAGTTAGATAGGGTGTAACCTGAATATTAGTTTATAAGTTCCTACCCTAAGTAGTAATTCATATGTTAATGATTAATGTAGGGTTAACTATTTTTATATGTATGTATCTCTGTATCTATGCAGTGGGTGATGTAATTGTGGATGTTGAGCTATGGGAATTCCCCGTCTCATCGAGTAACGAATAACAGATGAGCGCAGCTCTTCCTCCTTGTTTGTGCGTTGTTGCCGGGCGCCAAGTTTAAACCTTAAACAGAATAATGATGAATATATAATTCTTTTCGTAACCTAGTTGTGAAATGTTTGCTAATGAAGCTGCTAGAACCCAAATATGAAGATTAACAGTCCAAAAGGCCTAAATAATGTCATTTGTGAGGATTTAAAGGTCCCGTTTGTCTTGGCCGTCACTAGATGGCATAAGCTGCTCTCAGATTCAAAGTGAGATAGTGATAGAATCAGTATCTAAATTAAGTAAGGAATAAATCCCAAATTTTCCCCAATTCAATCAAAAGTCCTGGCGTCATGGGTGCACTGCTAAATAAATTGTAAAGAGAATTGAAACCCACCATATTTCAAAAACACCACCTCATTTGACTAAGCAGTGGCATGCCCAAGGAGCTCACTCGAGGGCCAGACGTCGTATATAATGGATGTTTGTTCAGGTGAGCCGTCTACATTTCTTTTTCCTCCCCCTCTTTTTCTTTGTTTAATCCTTACTTATGGACTATATGAAGTAATATTGTTGAAAGTTTAACGTAGTGACTCGAGGGCCAGACGTCATATATAATGGACGTTTGTTCAGTCCACAGACACCGGCGACGTCAGAGTGAGCATGAGGCTTTCCCATAGTATTGTCCAAAGACTTGAGCATGCACACATTACACTATCCATGAATTATTATATAAACCAAATGTAATAGTATTATTGATCTATCAAGTGAATTTTATTTTGTAAATAAGAAATGGAAATTTGGAAGTGATGTAATCTGGTAACGGAAGAGCAAAATTCAAAACCATTAACCGTTTTCTTTCTTGTAACTAAGGAAGTTAGGAGCGTGGAAGGGAACTTAGTGACTGTGAGCAATGATGTAATTTTGAAATGAACCTCGAGGCTAGACAAGCCCGAGTGATTATGTATTCTAGTGATTATACAATGTTTGAATAGTACCTCGAGGCTAAACAAGCCCGAGTGATTACGAATTCTTAGTGATGTATGTTTTTTTTTTCTGAATTATTCCTCGAGGCTAAATAAGCCCAAGTGATTATGCATTTTTAGTGATTATATAGCAATGATGATTATGAACTGTAAATAGTCCTGAACTAATATTGGATTCTAGAGAATTACATGATGAGAGTATATTATATGGATGAAAATGAACACGAGTAATCATTCTTATTGGTTCGAGGCTATGCCAGCCCGAAAAGATAACCCATGATCGTAAAAAGATCCCTGACTTGAGGCCATTGTCGAGCGCAAGAATAACTGACAAAAAGAAAGTATGGTACAACAACTCCATACATCGCTTGTATGTATCAAATTGTTTTCACCTGGTAACAATGGGGGAGGAATGATCATCCCAACCCTAGTTTTAATGTACAATCTTCTTACTACAAAGGGTCATGTAATTAAAAAAATGTTTTGTGGAAAATTAGCATAAAATTATTAGAGTAAAGTATATATCTTTTCTTATTTTCTTAGTGTACCTAATCAAGGAAATTAAGTCCTCAGGCCTATTCACTCCCCTTCCAATTCAAGATTCCTTCGCTGAGGGAACGACGACCACCTGTGGTACTGACTAAATCTAAACTCGGCCAAAAATTACAAACGCTACCACAGTTCTTTTTTCTTCTTAAATATTTACCATCTACTATACTAAGTCGAGTACCACTTGTATTATCCATGGATGAGTTGATCAGTGCCAACAACAGGTAAGATTATAAATATATCTAGCATTACACTGGATGAATAATAATGGTGGGATTGTAAAAGCCTACCATTACACTGGTGGCAATACCGGTGGGATAACATTCTCAGCTTTACACTGGTGTCAACCGGTGGGATAACATTTCCAGCTTTACACTGGTAGCAGCGGTGGGATATTCATCGTTCCCATATTAGTGGTGTTGGTGAGAAAATGAAGGGAGGTGAAAGGTAAAGAGACAATATTTCAAAATTTAATTTCCTTTTTGTAAGAATAGTACATTAGTGTCACCATGTCTCTGTATGGACAGTTGTTTGCTCAGACACAGCCGGAAGCTGATCGTCCATAACAAGTAGGGAGAGATCATGTAACCATTCAGTTGGATGAGGCTGAGGAACAGTTCGGTGCTACTAATAGAACGCTGCTTTCACACTCGACCTCTTGTTCACACATTATGAGTTCACATCACTTTCTCACAAAACCACGCGATATCCCAATCTTGGAATTAAATCAGCTGCAAGGGATAGAAGCTACATCTCGCCTCGAAATGTTTTGTGAGGCAGTGGAACAAACTCATACCAGCAACGCAACCAGAATCCAGGTTGCCAAGAGTCGAATGGGTTCTGAATTGGCCACTTTTATTCATAATTATCAAAGAAGCATTTTGCACTGTCATGGCCCAAGCTTAAAAAATTCTTGAATGCGGAGTTTGCCATCGAGCTGAGTGTAGATCGAGCTTGGCAAGAGTTAGAGAACATGACCTATGACTGGGAGGAATCACCCCAGGCGTTCGTACATAGGTTCATGTGTAAGCATGCGGCTCTCGAAACAAAGTTCCCAAAAGAAAAGTTTCCCTCGCGAGATAAACGGATCAAGAAGAGACTGTGGTATGGTCTTCCGCTCGAGTCTAGGGAAAAATTGGAAGCTTACCTTGATGGCGGATATCCACTCCATAAATTCATTGACAGGATCGAAAATGAAAGGCAGCTTCTCGAAGAGAGGTATACCACCAGAGTTAATGCAATGCCGGATAGAGACAATAAAAGTGAAGATCCCTCAGATACCAATGTAGTTGATAATCCACCAAGACCATCCCATGATAACTGTCAATCCGAGTCAGACAAGGAAGTGACTGAATTGAGAGCTCAATTAAGGGATTTGAAAACAAATTTAGAACAACTCAATCAAAAACAATCTACTCCTGAAACACCGAGGCGAAAATACTGTGGTCATTGTCTGAAGAGTTCACACACGTTGCAAGAATGTTGGGCCAAACCACCACCAGGCCACTGTTTTGATTGCCGTAGGTTGGGATGTCGTACAGGCAGTAATGATTGCCCAGGGCGCATAAACCGCAGCGCAGTGACGCGGAGCAATAACAGATTTCACCTACCCAGTCCAAATGCGAGGCAGACCGCCACTCAAACAAAGTTCCCCCATCAGGCTATTTGACTAACCGCAGGTATAACATCACCCACAATAAGTGTCAGTGTGAATAATAAAATAGTGGAAACTGTTGTTGACACAGGGAGTGGATATACCTTACTTAAAGAGGCCACCGCGAAGCGGTTAGGAACAGAAATAAACACGAGGAGAAATCCACCGAGATTACAGGGAGTCACAGGAGCGCCACTCCGTATCCTGGGTATGGTCAAAGTAGATATCAGAGTGGGAGATGAGAAAGTTCATTAACAGTGGTGTCCAGTCTTTCCGAACGCCTACTTGACTACTGAAATGTTGTTGGGATGTGATGTCCTTGGACAATCTCCATTGATCTGGAATGGTGCGCAACGAGCACTAATGTGAGGAGGAGCCCCGTACGTCGTGAACTATGTTCCGCAGCGGAAATGAAAAGTTGAGCGAGTCCAGGCCACACCTATCAGAGCCGTCAGGAACCCTCAACAGTTGAAGCAAATTAATCTTGTAACAGTAGAGAGACTCACCCCATATCAAACCAAATTCATTGCCGTGCCAGTGAGTGAGGAGCCTAAAACCACTTTACTGTTTTACCCACAAGCACGTTTCAGTCATAATAGTCACCCTTACATATTACAGGTGAATTCAGAGGGCCTAGTCTATTTGCCCCTCAATAATAGAGCCAAACAAGACAAACTATTTCGGATAGGTACCATTCTAGGCTCATATGAAATCATTGACGACCCTCCTGTAAGTACAGTCAACTCAGTTACCAAAATTCATAATGACCTCATCCCTACCAGTGATCGAACTGATGAAAGCGGAACTCGTGTTCAACGACTCTGAAAGCTAATTGACGAACAGACATGGCCACACTTAGATTCAGCTCAACAAGAAGAATTAGCTAACGTAATTCTGCAACACGATCCCCTCTTCATTTTGGAAAAAGGAGAATTAGGAACCATCAGCAGTACCCCCGTTTACATTAAAGTAGCAGATCCACAGCCCAGCCATGGACCGATCTATCGATACCCTGAACAAGCTAAACAGGTGATCGCTGAAATGTTGCAAGACATGGAAGAGAGAGAAATTATTGAAAGATCAACAGCTGCCTGGTTATCTCCTATTGTATTAGTTAACAAACCGGACGGCAGCAAGCGCATGTGTTTAGATTATCGCCACGTGAATCAACATCTAGCCACGGATATCTATCCACTGCCCAGACTGGAAGAATTAGTCGAGCAGGCCACAGGTCATAATTACTATGTGACTCTTGATATGCGTGAGGCATATTTTCAAATCATGCTGGACGAGGAAAGTCGTGATTTAACCACATTCAGTGATGGAGTCACACTTTACAGATTTAGGCGCTTACCATTCGGACTAAAATGTTCACCAGCCATATTTTCCCGACGAATGCAGGACATTCTTACTCCATTGTTGAAGCAAGGCTGGGTAAAGAATTATTTGGACGATTTGATAATTTGGGCTGATGACTTCCCCATGTTGTTGAGTCGCTTACAGCAACTATTCACTTTACTCTCACAGAATGGGGCCAAGTTAAATTTAAGCAAATGTACCTTTGGGTTAAAAGAAGTAACCTTTCTTGGCCATAAAATCTCAGCGGCCGGGAGTACGCTGGACCCAAAAAACATAGAGGCTATCAACAAAATGAAAAGACCCACCAAAGTAAAAGAAGTCCGGAGATTCCTTGGAATGTGCGGATTCTACCGAAAACATGTACCTTCGTTCGCAAAAATAGCAGCTCCCCTTACTAACTTAACAAGATCCAGAGTAGCGTTTGAATGGTCAGATGAGTGTCAATCCGCTTTTGATCAATTGAAGACGAGCTTAGTGAATGCGCCAGTATTGGTAAGAGCCAACGTGACTCGACCATTCATTGTAACCACCGACGCGAGCAATACCCATATTGGTGGCGTATTAAGTCAGATCCAACCAGACAACTCCAACTTGCCTATTGGTTACTTCTCCAAAAAGCTCAATCCTTGTGAGAGAAAATATTCCGCAACTGATAAAGAAGCATTGGCAGTCGTTCTCACATGCCGCAACTTTCACCATTACTTGTGGGGTTCCCACTTTACTATCTTGACAGACCATCAACTGCTTACTATCATTTTTAAGTGAAAAACCAAATCCCCACGTATGAACAGATGGATTCTCGAGATGTGTGAGTACAACTACAACGTGCAGTACGTCAAGGGTAAATATAATGTAGTCGCCGATCAACTTTCTAGACCTGTCAGAGTGATATTCCACCAGTCAGAAACCAACTGGCTTGGATTTAGTCGAGACGAGATGAGAGATAAGCAACGAGAGGAACCCATGTGGGATGAGTTAGTTAAGTACTTGCGTAGTGAGAAGCTCCCTGCTAAAAGACTACCGAAAGCTATGTTGAGCCAGTTCGCATTGATTGACGAACTATTATATTTTGCCCGTGAAACAAATGATGGTAGCATCCAATATTGTTTGGTGATTCCTAAGTCAGTCATTAGAGAAGCTATCAAACACGCTCATGAAATCTCAGGACATCTAGGTCAGAAAAAATCCGTTAAGAAAGCCGAAGAACTATTCTATTGGCCAAATCTAAAGGTAGATGTATGCGAGTATGTGAAACAGTGTCCCACTTGTCAGAGATTCAAAGGTAAAACTGGGTTGCAGCAACCTTGGAAAGGTTTCCCGCCTGTAAGCAAACCATTGGAACGTATCGGGATTGACTTGACTGATATGGTTGCTGGATCTCAGGGTTACCGCTATGCCCTTACTGTGATATATCATTATAGTAGGTTTGTAAAATATTATCCCCTCAGGGATAAACATACACAACACATCATACACTGTCTTGGGCAATACTTCACCGACTTTGGGACGCCACGAGGTATCGTGCTGGACAACAGCAGAGAGTTCACGAGTGGAGAGTTCAAGAAGTTCTGCTGGAGGAACCAGGTGGACTTGTTCTATGTCACCCCTTATCCCCAGGGAAATTCCACCACTGAAAGGATGCATCGGACTATGAAAAGCATCCTAGCATCTCTCTGCAACAGACACCCATTGCGTTGGCCTCTGCTGCTGCAATCGTGTCAAACCGTCATAAATCAAGCGGTGCACTCGAGCACGGGACAACAACCTTATTATGCCTTCTTCTCACGCCATCCCCCTCGCCTCATTGGTACCTTATTGCCTTCCGTGGATGCAGAGGAGGACGATCTGGCAATAGCACACACACTCATAAAGAGTACAAACCAACGGATGACTAGGCGATACCGGGAGGTGGCCAACAGGCGGAGGAGAGCCCAGAAAGTTGAAGTCAATAGCTTGGTGTGGGCAAAAAAAGAGACCATACAGCCGGGTACCTGTAGAAAATTGAATGCCAAATGGGACGGCCCGTATAAAGCGATTGAAGTGCTGCTAGATGGAAGTGTTTATATCATTGAAAATGTATTTAGTGGAAAAAAAATACAAAGGGCTGCTGAAAAGGTAAAACCATATTACGGTACCGAGGAATGGCTCTTAGAACCGCTGCAACAGGAGCTCGCCCCGGAGCCCGAAGATGAGCGATTACCACCGCGAGTGAGGAATGCCCCTCGGAGACTCATAGAGGAGTGTTAGAAAAGTAGATAAGTGCATGTGACGAATGTTGTGAAACATAACTGCTTAAAGTTATGTTCCAGGTGGACTCATCCCCGAGGAGCGGGTGTAAAAAGGAAAAGAGAGAAGAGTTCCTGTTGGAACCGGGAAGTGCCTTACTTCGAGGGGAGTAATTAATCCCCCTCACCTTACAGTTAGCACGGTTTGTGAGGTAGTGGAGTCTTCAGGACAGAATGAGCGCTCACCTCTTGCAGGCAGAAAGCTGGAAACAAAAGGACAGAGTGAGTGTGATTGCGAATGGAAGAGTGGAAGGAAGCACCTCCCGTGGTGATCTCAATCTCGAGAGACCCTGTTGAGCTCAGGTGAGCGACAAGCTATCCTCCAAAACCTGAGGCTGACTGGGGCATAAATTCCCTCATAACATCTCTAGTAAGGAGTAATCATACCTCCTAATGTAGTGAGTAGCGACCTTCCGAGGTACGCATCAGGTGTTTAATGTGGACCGACAGGTGCCACCGATTGTGGGGAAAGTATTTCAAATTCAAAGTGTTCATAGCAGTTATAAGAGTAACATCATTCCATCCATGCACATGTCATAGAAAATTGACTTGGGTAAAATTTGTTTTCCGAATGTGAGAGCCGTGTAGTGCCACACATTTGATATTCATGTATGTGTTTAGTAGTACTGTAATTTTAAGTTAGATAGGGTGTAACCTGAATATTAGTTTATAAGTTCCTACCCTAAGTAGTAATTCATATGTTAATGATTAATGTAGGGTTAACTATTTTTATATGTATGTATCTCTGTATCTATGCAGTGGGTGATGTAATTGTGGATGTTGAGCTATGGGAATTCCCCGTCTCGTCGAGTAATGAATAACAGATGCGCGCAGCTCTTCCTCCTTGTTTGTGCGTCGTTGCCGGGCGCCGAGTTTAAACCTTAAACAGAATAATGATGAATATATAATTCTTTTCGTAACCTAGTTGTGAAATGTTTGCTAATGAAGCTGCTAGAACCCAAATATGTAAGATTAAGAGTCCAAAAGGCCTAAATAATGTCATTTGTAAGGATTTAAAGGTCCCATTTGTCTTGGCTGTCACTAGATGGCATAAGCTGCTCTCAGATTCAAAGTGAGATAGCGATAGAATCAGTATCTAAATTAAGTAAGGAATAAATCCCAAATTTTCCCCAGTTCAATCAAAAGTCTTGGCGTCATGGGTGCACTGCTAAATAAATTGTAAAGAGAATTGAAACCCACCATATTTCAAAAACACCACCTCATTTGACTAAGCAGTGGCATGCCCAAGGAGCTCACTCGAGGGCCAGACGTCGTATATAATGGATGTTTGTTCAGGTGAGCCGTCCACATTTCTTCTTCCTCCCCCTCTTTTTCTTTGTTTAATCCTTACTTATGGACTATATGAAGTAATATTGTTGAAAGTTTAACATAGTGACTCGAGGGCCAGACGTCGTATATAAAGGACGTGTGTTTAGTCCACAGACACCGGCGACGTCAGTGTGAGCATGAGGCTTTCCCATAGTATTGTCCAAAGACTTGAGCATGCACACATTACACTCCATGAATTATTATATAAACCAAATGTAATAGTATTATTGATCTATCAAGTGAATTTTATTTTGTAAAAAAGAAATGGAAATTTGGAAGTGATGTAATCTGGTAACGGAAGAGCGAAATTCAAAACCATTAACCGTTTTCTTTCTTGTAACTAAGGAAGTTAGGAGCGTGGAAGGGAACTTAATGACTGTGAGCAATGATGTAATTTTGAAATGAACCTCGAGGCTAGACAAGCCCGAGTGATTATGTATTCTTAGTGATTATACAATGTTTGAATAGTACCTCGAGGCTAAACAAGCCCGAGTGATTACGAATTCTTAGTGATTATGTTTTTTTTTTCTGAATTATTCCTCGAGGCTAAATAAGCCCAAGTGATTATGCATTTTTAGTGATTATATAGCAATGATGATTATGAACTGTAAATAGTCCTGAACTAATATTGGATTCTAGAGAATTACATGATGAGAGTATATTATATGGATGAAAATGAACACGAGTAATCATTCTTATTGGTTCGAGGCCATGCCAGCCCGAAAAGATAACCCATGATTGTAAAAAGATCCCTGACTTGAGGCCATTGTCGAGCGCAAGAATAACTGACAAAAAGAAAGTATGGTACAACAACTCCATACATCGCTTGTATGAATCAAATTGTTTTCGCCTGGTAACAATGGGGGAGGAATGATCATCCCAACCCTAGTTTTAATGTACAATCTTCTTACTACAAAGGGTCATGTAATTAAAAAAATGTTTTGTGGAAAATTAGCATAAAATTATTAGAGTAAAGTATATATCTTTTCTTATTTTCTTAGTGTACCTAATCAAGGGAATTAAGTCCTCAAGCCTATTCACTCCCCTTCCAATTCAAGATTCCTTCGCTGAGGGAACGACGACCACCTGTGGTACTGACTAAATTTACACTCGGGCAAAAATTACAAACGCTACCACAGTTCTTTTTTCTTCTTAACCCGCCCTGTCCTGACCACTTTTTCACCACTGGTACCCCCCAATCCCGACCATTTTTCGACCCTTTTTTTTTTTGCTAAAACTTTCGCTTTTGGTCTGAAACAATGGTCAGTGACAAAGAAATTGTTCCCCGGGCTCCATAATTACCTTAAACAGGTATGCCTTGGTCCCACCTGGCCCCGTGTTCTCCGTAGTCGGTCTGAGCCTCTAACGTTTTCTATGGTATTATAAGTCTGGGAAACCAATGAAAGTAAGTAGATATGTATTTATTACAAACATAAAAACATGTGATAAAAGAGTATATTGGATTTTGTACAAAAATAGAGCAGAAATAAGCATTGTACCATCGTGCGAAACGAGCAAAATCGGGCAACTTGGTCACGATGAATCGCTAACATTCGAAAATCATGATACATATCATTTTTTTTACTTACATAATACTTCTACAATAACATTATACCATTTTACATTTCATTGAACTGTTTTTACATATTCACAGGCCTTTTGATAACATTTAGCGTAATGTTAGCGCTTATTTACGTAGTGAGTGAACTCGTTGTGACTGTTGTTTCAACTCGTATTGTGTTTTTTCTACTTACATAATACTTTTCTAATAACATTATACACTTTTCAACTTCATAGAACTGTTTTGAGATAATTTCAGGCCTTACGTAAATATATAGCGTAATAATAGCGCATAATAATACACACGGTGAAGTCGCTATGACTACTATTTCAACTTACAACCTATTTTTGTACTTATATAATAGTTCTCCACTAACATTGCACATGTTTACACTTGATATAATTGATATCACATAATTTCAGAACTTACGATGCAACTGAGCGTCATATTAGCGCGTACTTACACAGGGAGTGTTATCGCGATATCATTTGTTTCATCTTACACTAGTATTCAACTTATAAAGTACCTTACTACTAACATTACAACAAATTCCACTTTATATAATTCCTATCACATACTTACTGACCAGAATGTGGGTGTACTCGTGACATCAATTATTACAACTTACACTATTGTTCAACTTATACGTTTTATTCATGCTAATATTACACCCGTTTCCACTTTATATTCTTGCTATCACATATTTACTGACCAGAGTGTTATACTGAGCGTCATACTTTCGCAGATTTATACAGTGGGTGTAGTTTTCATATCACTTCGTTCAACTTACACTATTTCTCAACTTATACATTACTTTCCTGCAAACATTACACCCGTTTCAAGTTTATATAAGACTTGGCACATACTGACTGGCCTTACCATTATACTGAGCGTCATATCGCCATCCCACACAGTTTCAGTAGTGTAGGAAGTTATGGTACTCTCTGAAACATGGCTGAAGGCACAACGCAACATTGGTGGTGGTGGGGTGGAGAGCGGCGCCTTTCATCACTCGCACTTCTCTTCCCTCTCCCTTTTCCTTTACCCTTTCCCTTCCCTTTCCTTCCTTTCCCCACATCCTGGGGCTGTGTGGAGGAAGTTTGGGAATATTGTATGGCGAAAGACGTGCTGGGGAGTGGCTCCACCTCCTCTCCCCAAGGCCTACGTGCACCACGTGCTCGTGCTGCCTCCCTCACACCACTTCCCTTTCACCCCGCACTCCCACCACACCACTTTCGCCTTCCCCAGACAAAACACTAGGCCATACTTTATTTGCCTTCTCGCCCCACCTTCTGATCCTCGGGGTGAGATTTTTTCCTTCCCCAACCACGAGGCAACATCACGTCCTAAGCCGCCGTCATCGTCATCGTCCTCATCCTCGTCCTCATCAGAATCTCTCTCTAGGGGATGGAGAGAGGTCCATGCAGGTGTTTTGGGTGCAGGCTGGCCTTCCCTTGCCTTACGATACGTGACATACCCCTTTTTCCGGGGTGAAGGGTCCTCCTCATCACTGCTTGTTATTTCCTCCTCAGGCTGCACATAATCTCGATCCACCACATCATCATCAAGTGGAGAATCACTATCTCCAGTGAAGGCATCCAGGGCGGATTTTATTTCGTCGTCTGAGAGACCTTTACGCGCCATGTCTGACCTGGGTCACTGCTAACAGGTGAGTGACCGAGACAAGGGCGAGCACAGGTCACGCAGGGTCTGGGACGCTGCCCGCCTGGGGGCAGGTAGGGGAGGCTTGGGTACGTGGGCGAATCGAAAATCTCACGCGAATTTTGAAAATTTTGGAAATTATGAACCTTGCAATTGAAGGACGTTGAAGTATGTCAACGGGATTGGCAGTGACATAACGTGAGGACGTGGAAGTACGTCGACGGGACGCCGCGGTTAAATATTTACCATCTACTATACTAAGTCGAGTACCACTTGTATTATCCATGGATGAGTTGATCAGTGCCAACAACAGGTAAGATTATAAATATATCTAGCATTACACTGGATGAATAATAATGGTGGGATTGTAAAAGCCTACCATTACACTGGTGGCAATACCGGTGGGATAACATTCTCAGCTTTACACTGGTGTCAACCGGTGGGATAACATTTCCAGCTTTACACATGCCCCACCGCAGCACTCTTAAACAACTGCCATTCCTCCTTGACACTGCCATTTTCCTGATCTTTCACTGCGTTCCACTCATCTTTCAATTTCTCCTGATACTCTATCATTTTCTCTCTTTTATCCAACTCACTCACTTTCAAAACCTCCCTGCCACACCTAACTCTCCTAGCTCTCACCCATCTCTTACTTACTCTCAACTTTCCCTCCACTAGATAATGGTCAGACATACCTCCACCCTCCCCTCTCAAAACTCTCACATCCAACAATCTTCCTATTACATTCCTGGACACATCCACATAGTCCATCAATGCTCTATCAACAACCCTTCCACCCTCCTGTCTCACCCATGTATACTTATGTCTTCTTCTCAAACAAGGTATTTCCAATCACCATCTCTCACTCAACGCACATCCCTATCATTCGTTCCCCATTTTCATTTCTTCCAGGCACACCATGCATTTAGAAAGGGAAAATCATGTGTTGCTAATCAATTAAGCTACTATGATAGAGTTACTGAAACATTACAGAGAAGGGAAGGATGGGTGGACAGTATCTATTAAGATTTCAAGAAAGCATTTGACAGAGTACTGCACCAAAGACTTTTATGGAAACTGTACCATCAGGGAGGTATCCAAGGCAATCTGTACTGTTGGGTGCAGGATTTTCTCAGAAAAAAAAAAATGAGAAGAGTTTAAGGGAAAATTACTCATCATGGAGGGAAGTGACTAGCGGAGTTTCACAGGGCTCAGTGCTGGCACCAATTATGTTTTTAGTATATATAAATGACATAGAAAGTAACAGTGGCAATGGAAGCTATGTAAATATGCTTGCAGATGATGCAAAAATACAAAAGATAATTACTAACACAGATTCTTGCAAAGAGCTGCAAGAAGAATTAAATAAGCTTCATGAATTGAGCAATAAATGACAAATAAAATTTAAAAATTTATTGTGGACAAGTGTCATGTAACTAAGTTTAGTAAAAATGAGAAAGACCAGATTGGGATTATAAGTGAGGAAGATCAGCCCTACAAATATCAAAAAAGGAGAAGGACCTAGGAGTGATTATCGATAACAGACTTTCTCCAGTTGACCACATCAGTGAGAAGGTATGTAACATGTATACATTGCTTGCTAATATGAGAACAGCATTCACATATATGAAATGAAGACATGTTTTTGAGAGATGATAATAACATCATTCATCAGACCAACCCTGGAGTATGCATCAGTAGTATGGAATCCTCATCTCAAAAAACAGATGTATAAGACTTAAAAAGTACAACGGGCAGCAACAAGATGAGTACCAAGCCTAAAGGATCTAAGCTACGAGGAAAGACTAGAAAAACTGAATCTATCAACACTACAGGAGAGAAGGAAAAGAGGAGACATGATTATGGTATACAAATGCATCTCAAGGAAAGAAAAAATAGAAATGAATATACAGGATAAACTATGGGGAAGCATCAGCAAGAGGACACTGCAAAAAAACTACATAAAAAGAGAGGCAATGTAAGGGAATACAAACGTAAGGAAATTCAGTTTCCCGAACAGGGCAATTGATCAGTGGAATGCACTACCGAATGAAATAGTGTGTGCCAAAACTGTTCATAAATTTAAGGATGTGTGTGATAAAAATGATTTAATTCACGGGACAGTATGAACTTGACTCACTCCCGTAAAGATACAATTAGGTACAATTAGGTAAGAACAGAGGCAGGCAAATACATTATCACTCCGCCTTTTAAAGGCGGGAGATAATGATGGTGGGTTCTTAGAAATTGGTACCCACTCCATCATAAAGTGGACATCGATTCCTATGTGAAAGAAATTTTTATATACCAGCAATATAAAACTTGGAAAATGCGAAAACTTGTTAAAATTACGGTGTGAGGTGGAGGAAGGGTGATGGGTGTTTGTTTTTGTATGTGTGTAGGGGCGGTTAGCAAGCGAGGTGTTGACCTTAGAGATCATCTGGTCTGCTGTCAACACCATACATTATATCATCATCCACCTTGAACCCACCACCACATATTCGTTGCCCACACACCCATAATAAAATATCCCCACTCTCGCTTACAAAATACTTACCTCTCTGAAGCCTATTTTTCAATTGTTAGCTTTGTCTACAAATAATGCGACGTGGGAAGCCTTTCACACAACTCTTGCTCACTCCATTATCCTTGGGCACTAACTCCATTTCCCTAACACATCAGCTGTTACCACACTATATATCACCCACTGAACATTTGCATAGGGCATACACCACCCAATTATATGCTATATAAACACATCAAGCAGTAAATATGACAACAACTACAACTAACTATACAACAATCATCCACACACACCACCACCAGGATGGCCAGGTGGTACAGAAGTGTGGCATACAAAAACATTTAGGCAGGGAATCTTACATACACCTTTGATGACACTGAATGTAAATATGTAAACACAGACACACGCTCAGAGACTGCACTAACATTATTATGAAACATGTTTTACATGAACCCTAGTTTCAAATACTCTATTATTATTACAGTATATACAGTAGTAATAAGGGTAATTTTGACAATTTCAATATAATAGGCCTAATGTAAGGTTCATAACATTACAAACTAGAACTACTTAACCTTCACAAAATTTTCTCTCACTATCTCGTAATTATAACCAGTACAAATTAAATCCTGTTAAGTCAATATGCCATACTAATCCAAGGTGCCCTTACCTTACCATCATAACACACCACAACCGCACATCACACATCACCTTCTGCAACACACACACACACACACACACACCACTAGCCTCGCCACTTTCACCCCTATACATCTGAAGACCCAATATTACACACACACACACACACACACACACACACACACACACCACTCTCACCCCTACACAGTAACGCCTGAAGAACCAGTATCACTTAAGGCTCCATAATATTGCACCACACCCACTGGCCACCTATTTAACTATTAAACAAAGAAGCATTGTTTTACTTCAATACAAACTTTAAATACATAGCAGTACCAGTTCAGTCAATTATTATTAGAAGACAGACTAATTATATATAAACTGATATTATGCAGCAATAGAGAAAAACGAGCAAATTGCTTAATAACATCATCATATTATATGCAGAAATAGAAGTAAAACAAGCATTTTTTCCACATTTATATCAAATTTAAATTTAAAAATCAAATAATAAGACAGTAGTTCTAGTAACATCAGATTTATTTTCCGTTTAAAAAGTAGTACGAACACTAACCATAATAATTATTATTAATACTATACTGCAGTATAAAAACATTATGAACACCATGGCCATGCCACAGTATTGTTGTCAATGCTCCAGTAGGCAACATAAGTGTATCAGGTGCTCATGTGCAACAAACAGGTCGCCTTGTACATACTGTAGGCTGGGACCTTTCTGTATGAATGTGTTAGGGAATCAGGCCCACCAGAAGAGGCACTTGATCGCTTCCAACATGGGAGGCGACCGAATGGTGACATGAAAATTAATGAGATGGTCACCGAAAATATACACGATCACACGGACATGCGTGGTGGTGAAAGACCCCATGGTAAAGCGAGGGATAGGGATAAATGCCAAGATGCAAGAGATATGAAAGTGTGGGGTGGGTCAAATCACCATTGGAAAGTGCATAGTATAGCAGTGAAGCTGGGGATGAGGAACACAAGGACAGAAATGAAACTCATGATGAAGAGCACCATAGAGAAGTGCATGTAAGAGGGAATCATCCAAGTATTACATGTCCCCAGAACGGCAACGACACATACAACAAGGAAGCAGAACAACCTCACAGGTCTATGCGAGAAGGTCATCCCTCATACTGGACGGGCAAATCCAGAGAAAATGCAGTAATCTGAGCGAACACAACATATAATGAAATTGTTGGATGATCGTCAGGTAACCTTTTTGATCCTCCCAAATGCAATGCTGCAATTTTCACAATCAAGGGAAACTCTCGCCTAATGGCGGATTACAACAATAACTCACTCACTGTCTCATTCTCTCTTAAAGTCTTTGCTCTTATACTATAGCTCTTCCTTACCAAAACCAGCCCAAGTGTAAACATTGCAGAAAATATCAACCTCCGCTGAACTAATTACGGTATTATCAACCCGATTACCTTCCCTGAGTCATTACTTTTTATTTTCATAATACGTTGATTTTTTTCATCAGATCAAGTGTTTTTGAGCTCAAACCTTCATCACCCGTGTCTTTTTGTAATTTACACCTCTTGGGAGGGTGTGAGGACGGCAATAAGTCACCAGTACAGTAAGAGGCAGACTGACATGAATCTGCCAATGCTGGGCTACAAACAAGAACTGAATTACTAAAAATACGGTATTTGGCAACTGTGGCATGGCTCTGATGGTGCTGAGTGAGAACCAACTTTCCCATGGAAATCACTGACGCCTCTTCATGCTTGAAATTATGGCGCCAAGACCCATCCTCTCATATGAGGCGATCAATGTGGCCAGGGGTGGCCTGCATATCTGAATTACTGTAATATGTGGTATTTGGCAACTGCGGTATGGTAGGGTTTGGCAACAGCACTGATGGTGTAGAGCGAGACTCTAAGTTCCCATGGAAACCATTGATGTCTCCTCATGCTTGAAATTATGGCACCGAGACCCATCACCTCATATGAGGTGATCAGCACGGCCAGGGGTGGCCTGCATATCGCCTCATATGAGGCAATGAGAGCGGTGGGGATTAAGACAGGTTGAAACATGGAAATGAGGTGACGCTGACAACCTCCTTGAGGAAGCAAGAGGCTTGCAGATGAGAATGAGCAACCCAGGTAGAAACAAGAACATCAGTGAAGTGGCTTGGATTTTTGGCAGCAAGATGAGACATGGGTAGGTCTCGATGGCAACAAGGTCCATGCTAGCTGAATCACCAAATGGAGTATTTTTTTTTTTATGTGAAGAAGAAGGAACCAAAGGCCATGAGCCTGCAATAACAGTTCCCTCCAAGAAAAAAACAAAATACAATAGAGAGCCAAATTCAAGATCCATTCATTTCGTGATGCCTGGACACACTGCGTTTGAAAGACTGGAGATCATAGGAAGCAGGAAATACACACAGAGGGAGACAGTTCCAGAGTTGACCTATTGCATAAATGAAGGACTGGAAGTAACGGTTAACTCTTGGATTACAGGGTTGGACAGAAAAGGAATGAGAGTTTGCTGCTAGACGGGTGCTACGCGCCCGTCATAAAGGTGGAGGAATGCATGCAGACAGTTCAGAGGAGCAGTGACCATTAAAGTAGCGATAGAAAAGAGATAAAGATGCAACAGTGCGGAGAAGAGACAGAGGTTGAAGGGAGTCAGTAAGAGGAGGAGAGTTAATGAGACGAAAAGCCTTTGACTCCACCCTATTGAGAAGAGCTGTATGTGGGGAGCCTCCCCACACATGAGAGTTGTACTCCACACAGGGGTGGATAAAACCCCTGTATAGAGACAACAATTGTGCAGGGGTAAAGAAAGAACGGAGTTGGCTTAGCACACCCGATCTCTTGGAAGCAGATTTTACAAGAGATGTAATATGATCTTTCCAAGATAAGTCCCGAGTAAATGAAACCCCAAGCATGTTCAAGGATGATGCAGGATTAAGCTGAATCTTATTAAACATTAGTGGGTATACCTGTGGAAGATTTTGTTGGGTTGATAGGTGTAAGAACTGAAGAAGCAATGCAACAACTAAAGGACAAACACCCGACTGCACAACAACCAAGTGCCCAATCAAAGCTTGGTGGGAACTACACTGGAGATATGGTGTGGTGGAAGGCAATGCACACACGAGGGTCAGGACTGTAAGGCCTGGATGCAAAATCTTGGCAAGTAATTCTCAGTAACATCAAGTCTGGGGAGGCAGCAAAAGACCTGTGCAATGCCATTGCCTCCCTGGTAAGGAAGCTGGCTTCAAGTCAGTTCAACAGTATTGAAGCACTGACTGCCTGCAAACTAATTCCTCTTGATAAGAATCCAGGATGTAGGCCCATCAGGGTGGGTGAAGTCGTAAGATGGATTACAGGAAAATGAACCATGGAGATGGTGAAAGTTGATGTGAAGCAGGCAGTTTGCAACCTCAAAGTGTGTGCAGGCCAGCAGGCAGGAAGTGAGGCAGCAGTTGACTCCATGAGGAAAATAAATGAGGAAGAAGATTGTCAGGAAGTATTACTAGTTGATGCCTCAAACTCATTTAATTCCACCAACCGAGAGGCAGTGCTGCACAACATCAATGTTAAATGACCAGCATTTGTGCAATATGTGGGAAACACCTACAAAGAACCTGCAGAGCTCTACATTGTAAGACAGGGGCTTATGATGGTGAAATCCAATCCACAGAAGGAACTATCCAGGTGGACCACCTTCCCATGACTATGTACGCTCTGGCTATGACAGTGCTGCAACAACAGATCAATTATGAGGCCACCAATGTAAAGCAAGTAGCCTATGCAGATTATCTCACTGGTGCTGGCAAAGTGGAAGATGTGAGGAAATGGTGGAACCTTGTAACATCTCATGGCCCTGAAATAGGTTACAACGCAAATGCACATATGTCCATCTTGATCGTGAAACCAGCTTACTATCAAGATGCACGTGAGGTCTATAGAGGCACAAACGTGATAGTGACTACGGAAGGTCAGAGGCATCTAGGTGCTGTGACTGGAACTAATGAAATCAAAGACCAGTATGTAAATAACAGGTAAAGACATGGGTAGAAGAATTCATATACTCTCCAACCACGCAAAAACAGAACCCCATGCAGCATCCAGAGCATTTACCTGTGGTGTAAAACACAAGTGGACCTTCGTGATGCAGACCATCCCAGACATCGAGTTGCTGCTACAACCACTGGAAGATGCTATCAGGGATTTATTCCTCCCATCACTGACCAATGGCCACATCCCCACACCAGAAGAGAGGGACCTTCTAGCACAACCACCCAGGATGAGAGGCCTGGGCATTATAAATCCAACAGCCGTGGCAAGCTACGAACATAGAAATTCACATAGACTCAAAAATCCTTGTCACAGAAGATTTGCACCAAGTTAAGACGAGTGAGATCGACCACCAAAGGCATAAAGACATAAAGATACAGATAAGCAAGGAACGAGAAGCAAGACAAAAGGAACAGCAGCAGCACATAACCGAACATCTAACACCAGACCAGTGCAGAAGAGTTGAAATGGCACAGGAGGTTGGAGCATCGAACTGGTTGACAACCCTGCCTCTCAAGGCAAAAGGCTTCCACTTCAACACACAAGAATTCATTAATGCCACAGACTTGAAGCATGGGTGGCCAATAAAGAACCTACCTCAACACTGTGCCTGTGGCACTGTCTTTGATGCAATCCATGCAATGATTTGCAAGAAAGGGGGCATTGTTTGCATTTGACACAATGAAATACGCGACCTCACTGCAAAAATGCTGCAGGAAATATGCCATGTCACCATAAAGCCAGCTCTGCTACCTCTAGACGGCGAGCACTTCACCAACAGAACAGCAAATACATCAAATGATGCAAGAGTGGATGTCAGTGCTCGAGGTTTCTGGACTCGTGGGCAGAGGGCTTTCTTCAACATTAGGATATTTGATCCTATGGCAGCATGTCATCGTGAACTGTTTCTCGAGGCTGCACACAAGAGGAATGAACAATAAAAACACAGAAACTATCAACAAAGACCCAACATGTTGATCATGGTCGATTCATTCCCTTTGTGTTCATAATATCAGGTGGGATGGGTCCAGGGACGGTGAGATTCTACTCGGGACTGACAGAATTTCTCTCTGAGAAGAGGCATCAACTGCAGAATTCTATTATGGCCTGGATGTGATTTCGATTGCCATTCTCCCTCGTGAGGTCTGCACTCCTTTGCTTCAGGGGCACAAGATCATCAGTCATCAGTCCTCATGCCTGTCCCTCTAGCGGGTATAAAGTACTACACTACTGTGGTCGAGAGTCGCATAATCCAGCGATTCCAATAGAATAATGTCTGTATCAGCACTGCAATGTTAATGTATAAAATATTAAGAAATGAAGGTAGTAGTAGGTGGCTGATAACCACAACCATTGGCGTGCTTGGGGCCAAAGGATTGTAGTATGAGGGTTAGTATTAACCTTCACATTACAACTCCAAATGGCGAACTGTATTATGAAGGTTGGTTTTGATCTTCACAATATAATTCCTAAATGGATGTAGGTGATATTTTTTTAGCAGCAGTAGCAGTAGTAGTAGTAGTAGTAGTAGTTGTAGTAGTAGTAACAAGGTAGTAATTTTTAGATTCAGTTACATTTTTTTTAAGTAGTGGTAGTGATAATTTTCAGTTTCAGTTTCATTTACTTAGCAATATAGTGATATTACATAAACATTAAAATTTACATTTAGAAACACCAAACAGGAGTACAATAGATAATTTAATTACTTGAACAATGGCTCTAATAATAACTTCATCATAATAGAAAGCCTCTTATATAAATCACAGCTCTAAAAAGATCTGCTGTCGCTTCTCCAAGAACGAGAACTCCAGTACTGATGTTAAAAGTAAGAATAAAAATAAGTTTAATTTACATAAAAGCTGAATGAGAAGATTAGAGGACCCGTCGCATACAACACTGTAATATAAACTTGTACAAAAGTACACGCATTACTACCATAAAATTATTTCCTGATAATAGATTATAGAGAAATAAGGTCTCAAAATAAAATCTCTAAGAAAAATACCGTACTGACAGTAAATTAAAGCATAAACAATTGCACAGTTTTGATCTAACATTAATAAATAAAATAACATGGTCTGAAAATTTTTAAAACAAATTAATTTCACATGAGCATAAAAAAGTACAACAATGAGATAAATAAATCACGTTATTAGAGTATGTCACTGAATGTACAAAATAATAAACAAATAGTAAAGTATGCATTAATAATCGTATCATATCGTTTAGGCCCCAATACACGCTCCACGCTGCTCAGTCTCTGGCAGCCTCCCAATTCAGTCCCTGATCCCTGAAGTAAGACTTTAAGACCTCGTCCCAGGTCTTTATTGGTCTGCTACTTGCAGCCCGACCCATGATGTTTACACTTCTCACTTTCCGCACCCATTTGTCATCCTCCATCCTCTCCACATGGCCAAACCATCTCAGTCTACCCCTCCTTATCACAACACCCATACATTCCAATCCCATCCTTCCTCTCAACTCAATAGTCGTAAACACAGCATCCTCCCCACCAAGGCTTCGCATTTAAGGGTGCACTACACATCTGCCTAATTACTGTCATTTTTGTGCCTTTGAACTTATGAATATCCTCTTCCCTTACTGTCTAGATCTCACATCCATACTGCATTACACTCCAAACACGTCACATACAAAGTTCGCTTAGCACACAGGGCGAGCCCTCATTATGTTAGGAAAGGTAACAGCTCCCTCCCTTCCCTAGCCAAAGAACTAGCTCCAGCCCCACATCCTGACTATAGCATGTCCGCCCCCCCCCAAAAAAAAAAAAAAAAAAAAAATCATCCACACACTTAAGGTACGCGTCAGCAAGATCAATCCTGACATTCACACCTGACAGTTTCTACATTCTCTCCCTTACACACCATACACACGAAATCAGAATTATATGGCAGTCTAACTCTTATACCACTACTTCTCCTGTGTACACACTTATCACAATTACTGAACAAGTTGGAGTTACTTCGTACACCCTTGTGGCAAACCGCACAGGTTACTCTTCCTCTGCTTTGACAGTACTGCCACCAGCCCTAGATATCATTACCATTGTTATAAAAACATAAATAACCCATGCAGGATAAGGATATAAAAATAATGCATTAAAAATAAAAATAATTTTAGATGACTACTGAATGTAAAATGATAATTTTAAAAAGGGCTTACATAAAAGGGTTAGTCTGTAATATCACTGGAGATCAGACAATAAAAATCCATGAAAATGCAAGTGTTGAAAATGAGTATGGTGGTAGGTGGGGACGCTCACCATCCACTCACTCGAAGTAGTGCTGCTCTTGGATGACTGCCCTTTCCTCTTTTCTTTCCTTCTTCCCTTCCATCCTCTTTTGTCTTCCTTTCCTTCATTCTTCCTCTTCATTCTGTCTGTGGGTGACTCTACACTGAATGACAAGCCAAATGGTTTCCTGTACACCAGGAAACCATTTGCTTTGCTGGGTGGTAACCATATGACCAAATTATTGCACCTGGTGGTTTAGTGGGTAAGTGAAGTGCTCCAATCAGATTTAGCCTGTGCTGTTTTTTTTTTTTTTATCCAAAGGGTGGTTGGGATTTCTTGTTCACGAAATGCCACTCAGGGATGAGTGAGGCTGGTCACTCTCATCTTAAATGTCAGGACCAACTTCCCTAGCCCCTGCTCCTATGCTCCTCATGAGGCAAAACAGGATTATATGATGGATTGATGGATGAAAATGAGTAGTAGTAGCAGTAGTAGTAGTAGTAGAAGTTGTAACAGAATTATTATTATTATTAGTAGTAGTAGTAGTAGTAGTAGTAGTAGTAGTAGCAGCAGCAGCAGTAGCAGTAGTTACGTACTGCAGTAGCAACAGCACTATCAGTAGTAGTAGTAGTAGTCGTTGTTGTTGTTGTTGTTGTAGTATTGCTCTCAGTAGTATTGCTGTTAGTAGCTTTAGTAGTAGTGGTTTAAGTGAGCACACGGAGAGCCGGGTAAGGGTGGATACCTTGGGTGAAAATTGTTTGATGAAATGAAATAGTGGTGATAGATGTAGGTGAAGATTGAGCTTTTGTTATGGTATAACAGTTTCGGCTTGACCTGTTGCTCATTTTACTTCATTTGCAATCTATCGATGGAATACACTATAACTTGCTGACATAATCTCGCTAAGGGAGGAGTGACTGGTTAGCCACGCGTTAAATGCCGGGACACTCCTGATGAGGCAATGCAGGAGTGGGTGATGGATGGATGGATGGCTGTGTGGGACAGTAGTTGCGTTAGTTATTATAGTAGTGATAATAATGGCAGTGGTCATTGAATTACTAGTGGTAGGGGTAAGCTTGGCAGTACTAGTATGAATCTGATCATAAATAGGGAGCGAAGAGGTGAGAGGGATGAAGTAAAGTTCCATCAGGGAATGAAAGGCAGTACTAGTGTTAGCAGCAACAGTTATAGATGTAGCAGCAGTATTGGTAGGAATCATAATTCACAGAAAGGCTGGTTAAGAATATTTCTCTGAATGATTTGAATGCAGTTTTGAACTTAAGGGGCACCCAGTGGAGCGCATCTTTTCGACAAGGGCAACGTAATTTCCAAATCAATCTACCTAATGGATTTGGATTTCTCATCATTGATTAGGGTTTCGGAAAAAGTATTTTCCGGATCCAGAATCTATAATACGATCCAGATCGGCCCTAAAAGATAACTGATTGTTCCCTGGGACATGGGCTATCTCTCCACCACATCTGGTCCAAATCTCTCTTTTAGTTTTTGAGTAATCCAGCTCAAAGACAAACAAACAAACAAACAAACAGGGATGAACAAACAGAGGTGAAAACATACTCCCATTGTCGGGGGGAATTAACGTGTTTTTAGTAATGGGGTTGATAACGATGGTGATAATAGAAGTACAGTAGTAGTAAACTTGTAATGGTGCGAGTCGGGTCACACACAGAAGGGTAGGGTGTGGGTAAAAGGGTTGAGGCAGAGACTGAGTTGCCTGATGAAGTCCCACGCTAAGCCACAGCTCACATCACACCGTATTCACACCAACGCTCCTTGCTTCTCTCTCAATCCTTAACCCGTGGATTGCGAGCTGCAGCTCAGGCTGGGAAGCGTCGCGTTGCGAGCCACAATTCAGGCTTTGCTAACCTTCCAGTGGCTGTGCATCACCATTAACTACTCCACTCCTACGCAAACTTATGCATAGCGCTACACAAAGACGGAGAAAGAGAGAGAAAGAGTGAGAGAGAGAGAGAGAGAGATTTTTTTTTTTTTCACCAAATGATGCCCTGGATGTTTATCTTCAAGTTTATAGTAAAAAAAAATAATAATTTTTTCACTACACCCCTACACAAACTTACACATGGCGCTACACAAAGACGGAGATAGAGAGATTTTTCTTTTTCCACCAGATGATGCCCTTGATGTTTATCTTCAATTTTATAACAAACAAAAACTTTTTATTTTTTTTTATTTTTTGCACACCAGGGAGTGGGATTAAAAGAGGTAATAGCGCAATCCACGGGTTAATATATGCTTAGCTAAATATATATTGGCTGTATTAACACGGAAGGTACAGAAATAAAAACGAGCAATACGTTGTGGGAGAAGTTTTACTTGTCATCAGCATAAACACTTTGATACACAGCACTATCCAACACTGTTTCAGCGTAAATATATTGTTAACATTTACATATTTAGCTATCCTCCTCCTTTTCATCATCATCATCATCATCCCAACCTTAATTTCCACCTAAAGGATGGGGTGAATCAGGAGCCAAAACTAAGAAAGATACCGAGCACATAACAGAACTGTCGAATATGGTGCTCAGTTCCCAGTAATAATTTGAAACCCTTGCTCTCTTTTTCCCCTGCTTTATTCCTTTCAGGAATTATACGCACACTACTGAAAAGCGATTTTACTCAGCTTGTGCTGTATCCCATACAATGAAGCCATGAAGAGACACAAGTTAACTAGTTTTACAGTACCATTTACTGTGCTCTGTGCCTTATCTCATCATCGTCATTATCATCATCATCGTCATCATCATCATTCTCCTAACCCTTGTACTTAAAACTATACATGAAAAGGGTTGCTGATGCTCAACCGAAACGTCTGATGGTAGTGAGAATAAAACAACACAGGCGTCACTGTGGTAGGGATGTTGGATGCAAGTGTTACGTTATGTCATTGTATTTGCTGCCATGAGTAATATAGTTACTACATGACAGTATTGTGATACCAACTCTAACGTACGGATGTGAAGCTTGGACGTTGTTGGAAGGACACAAGTCAAGAGTGAGAGCAGTGGAAATGAGTTATTTAAGAGGAGCCTGTGGAGTCACGTGGAGAGACAGGCTGACGAATGAGGATATAAAGAAGCGTTGTGGTGTTGATGTGGATGTGATAGGAAGCGTTATGAGGAACACACTGAGGTGGTTTGGCCATGTGGAGAGGATGGAGGGTGAGAGACTGACGAAGAGAGTGTATGTGAGTGAGGTGGAGGGGGAAAGAGGGAGGGGGAGGCCGAGGATGAGATGGAGGGATGGGGTGGAGAGGTATATGAGAGAGGGGGGTGTGAGTTGGGAGCAGGGCAGTGAAATGGCAGGGGACAGGGCGACTTGGAGGCGATTTGTTTGTGGCCACCCCAAACGGGATTGAGGAGTCTGGCAATAGATAGATAGATAGATAGAGTAATATATGTAGTAGTTTTTGCCCACAGAGCCTCTCAGACTGGCAATATATAGGCACCCCGCACGGATTTAACTCGCTAGGTTGTAAGGGGAGTAGAAATGAGAGAAATGTAATGAGCCAACAGTAAGGGAACATGCCCTTCCAGTTTGAAAAGTCCCTCCTATACAAGCACAGCAGTCTGTCAGCAGCAAAACAATTTCCAGAGAGTGTGCAGAAACAAAGGAAGCACAGTTCAAACTCATCTGATATGATGCAGAAGTTTGGCAAATTTTCTTTTGGAAATCTGCACAGCTTCAAGAAGGTATAGAAATATATGAAACATTTTTTCTTTGTTTTTATGTAAAGGAAGAAAGAACCAAATGTTAGAAGCCCGCTAAATTGTATCTTGAAAATAAATAAATTAATAAAACGATAACAGACAGCCAAATTCAGAATCCGTTCATTTTGAGATGCCTGGACACACATTAGGTATGAAAGACGTGCGGCAGTAGAAAATACAGACAAAAGAAGGCAGTTCCAGAGTTGGTCTCTTGCATACGTGAAGGACTGATAGCAACAGTTAACACTTGCACTTGAGTTTGAAATAGCGAAAGAGAAGAGATACGGTAAACATGCAACAGTGAGGCGAAGAGACAGAGGGAAAAAGGAGGCAGTAAAAGAAAGAGTTAATGAGACGAAAAGCCTTTGACTCCACCTTGTTGAGAAGAGTTGTATGTGGATAGCCTCCCCATACATGAGAGCTGTACTCGACACAAGGGCGAATCAATCCCATGTACAAAGTCAACAACTGTGCTCGGGTAAAGAAGGCATGGAGTCGGCTTAGCACACCTACTTTATTGGAAACAGATTTTACAAGAGTGGTAATATCATCTTTCCAAGATAAATCCCAAGAGAATGAAACCCCAAGTATGTTAAAAGATGATGCAGGAGTGAACTGGAAACTGTTAAAAATCCTTCAAAAGATTTTGACGGGTTGAAAGATGTAAGAACTGAGTTTTTGATGCACTGAGAGCAACAAGATTACTTTTACCCCAATCAGAGATATGAGCCAAGCCAGACATTTAATATGCCATAGCCTCATCCATCGCTTGTTGAAGTAACTGTTGATATGGATGCTGCCAGAAACAGATGGAAAGGTGAGAGATGGAGTCATCAGAGTACGACTGGACAGGGTTAGATGTACTGCTTAGATGGTCACAGATGAACAGAAGGAAGAGAGTTGGTGATACGACAGAACCGTGATTAACAGCACTATTGATAGCTACAAGAGAAGAATGGTGGCCAAACAGCAGCAATAGCATGACCAGAAAGGAAGCTTGCAATGAAGGCACAGACAGAAAGATAGAAACTGTAGAAGGGCAGTTTGAAAATCAATGCCTTTGTCTGACTTATTTGAAAGCTTTTGAGATGTCAAGTTCAATGGCAATGGTTTCGCTTAAGTTCCGAAAGGAGGATAACCAGAAGTCTGAATAGAAGATGAGAAGATTGCTAGTGGAGCCTCCTTGGCGGAACTCATGCTGACGATTGGAAAGAAATTTATAATAGGGAAGGTGCTTTATTTTATTTTATTTTTTAAAGAACAGAGTCAGCAACTTTAGAAACAGAGGATGTTAAAGCAATTCAGTGATAGATAGAAAGCTGAGAATGGCCACCTCTCTTTGGGACAGGTTGAAAGACAGCAAACTTACAGCAAGAAGAAAAGGTACATGCTAATAGACAAAAGCAAAATGGTTTCCATAGCTAGAGTGTAAGCACAGAGACACAGTTCTTGAGGAAAACGGGAGGGTCCTCGTCAATCCCATATTCCTTGTTAGTACTGAGGTCAGTGATGGCAAAAAACATAATCAAATGAAGAAATTTAATGGTAACAATGAAGAAGTCAAAAGGGTGAAGTGATGGAGGAACAGCACCAGTATCGTCTAAGGTGGAACTGGAAAAGAAATGAAATTATTTTTAGCAAAGCAAAGAACAGACTTAGCGCGATTATAGGCAGAAACGTCAGAGAGATGAGATTCAGAGGTGAGTTGGCTCAGTACCTTTACAAGGCCCTCTCCTTGTTGTGGACATCAATAGAACAAGTGTGATTAAACCAAGTATTTTTTTTTCTTTGCATTAGTCACAGGATAACAGAAAGGAATGTATGCTTCCATGCCCGAGAGAATAACCTCCGTAATGCACGGGGCACATTCTGATGGCTCTTGGCTATGGAAGTGATAATCATTCAAGGGAAATTAAAAAAAAGTACTGTATGAGGGCCTCCCAGTCAGCAACTCCAATATGCAAAGCCACAGTTTCGTGGGAGGGTCCACAGGCCTTACTGGAGCGATAAGATAGGTCATGGGAGGAGCCCAGCGGAGAGAAAAAATTAACAAAATAAGCAAAAGAATTAGTTGTACGAAAAAGGTCAAGTACAGTATGCTGGAACTCCCTCCAAGGCAGTGTAAGTTGTTCTAGGTCATTAAGGATAGGGAAGATTTAAGGTTGCTCACCAGATAGATCAGTAAAAAAGGGAGAGCCAAAGGTGGTGGTGGACATAGAAATCACCTAGAATGGGATTTTCAAAGAACGGAGAAACTGATGGGATGTGTTCCATCCTAGAAGTAAGATAGCCAAAGAATTTTTCATAGTCAGAAGAAATAGAGGATATGGAAGCAGCACAGACATATTTAGTCTGAGAACGTTGGGATGGTCAGAACCAGAGAGTAGAGAAATAAGAAGATTCAAGTTCAGGAACACGAGAACACGAGAGATGTTTAGTGTCGTCTGATTATCATAGAAAAAACAGCAAAACACCTTTTCAGGATTCTAAGCATCTTCGAGACAGAATAAAGAAATAACAAAATCAACCTATATTTGTGTATATCATTATCATCATCATCACCAGCCTGTAACATTTCATTGCAGAACATGGACCTTTCCCATACATTACTTATACCGGTCCAGAACCATCATATCTCAAGCGAATGATCTGCCGTCATCATCTGTTTTTTTTTTTTTTTTTTTTTTCCCTCAGATCTTGTATCTCATGATGTAAATTTATTTCATCACACCACCTAGTTCTTGGTCTTGCTTTTGTTCTTCTCGAATCAGTTAATGCACAGTCTGTTGCTTTCCTTGTCCTTCAGTTGTCGTGTCTTCTACAAGTATAGCCAGCCCTCTGGCATTTCTTCTTTTTTAATGATTTTATTACGTCTTCTACTCCCATCCGTTTCCGAATTCAATCTGATTCTTTCCTATCTCTGAAAGTGATTCCTAGCATCGATCTTTCCATACCTATATAGGCACTTCTTAACTTCTTCTCCAGTGGTTTGGTCACTGTCCATGTCTCTGAGCCTAAGTCATTATTTGGAGAATGCACAGATTAAAAACTTTTCGCTGAAAACACAATGGTAAAGTGACCTTTAATATTAAACTTTGTCTACCAAACGCTCCAACTCAGCTTTATACGTCTACTTATTTCAGATTCAAATGACCGCTTAGTCTGCAAAAGTCTGTGAACCTAAGATTACCCAATTATTCGTCTACTCCTACTGTTTTAATTCCTTTGTTACTCCAGTTATGCTTTTCAAATACATCTGAACATGCAATAAACAATTTTGGTGGGACAGTATTGCCCTGTCCTACACTTTTTTTTCCTGAAAATTTTCTAGTGTCAGTATGGAGCTTAATGATCCCTGTTACATCTCTGTATATGACTTTCAATATTCTGCTGTATATTTCATCTACACCTTATCTAGGAATTGAACTCTATACCGCTGTTGCATCTGTTAAATTGAAGGCTTTTTGTAATCAATTAACTCCAAACACAAGTGTTTCTTGTACCCATTTGTCTTTTCAGTTATTTGATTATTATTATATATGCAGTCGATGGTTGAGAATCCATCTAGATGACATGCTTGTTTCCTAGTCTGGTTAGAGTCAAGCACATTTGAAACTCTACTGGTGATTATCTTTACAGATAATTTGTATATACTTGACAACAGGCGGTGGCTGAATCGGTAGAGAGGCGGCTTGCAGTCCTAATGGACCCAGGATCGAATCCCGACTGGGGCAGGGAACAGTTTAAGGATTTGAATTTCCTAAAAAGCAGACTTTCCTGATCTACCAGATGACCCGCCGACATATCATAAAAGTACCCCCGCTAATACCGGTACACCAGTCCTGTATGAGACAGCCCTAGCATGGATTCAATATGGACGGTGGGTGTTAGCGCCGAAGTGGTGACATGTGGAGGTGTAGGAGGACTACTGGGCCTTGGGATAGGCCACTGCCCCCAAGAAACAGGCCCTGAGCCTTTGCCCAGAGTCGAACACAAAAAAAAAAAAAAAAAAAAAAAAAAAAAAAAATTTAATAAGATTATTACTGAATTGTTCCATATTGCCTGGACTTTTACGCCACTGAGACAGTCCACAAAGAATTTTTGCGTTTTTTTAAGGGCAGCCATTCCTGCATCTTTGATTAAATTTACTGTGATACCATGCTATATTGATGTTCAGTCTCTTTTCTTACTTTTCAAAGTTGTTTTTGTCCCTTCTGCTGTTATGGCTGGGATTACTGTAGATAATGGGTTTCCTGCAACGCTTGGTCTGTCGTCTGAGTTGTACAGATGAATATAGAATTCATCTACCATTCTGATATTTTTTTCTCTATTAAGTGTTATATATTTCACCATTTGGTTTCTCTAAAGAACAGGTCTAGCTTTTCCCTATCAGCAGACTCCTCTTTGTTCTCTATATGCTTGTTCCTATGTTTAAGACTTCATATACTTTCTGCATGTTGAACTTCCGCTCGTCTTCTTGTTTTATCTTATAAATGGTATTGTCTTTGTTCATATTCCAGCTTCTATTTTATATCTGATAGATATTACCTTCTTATTTCTACTTTTCAGCAATGATAATTTTGTTTCGTTTGACAGTTTCTTGTTCTTTTGCTCTTTTACCTTGCCTCCTATTTCAAGTGATAGTTCCTTCAGAATCTTGGGAAATTTTCATTTATGTGAACAATGTCGAGGCGTTCTTCGTTGGTAACAACTGATAATCTATTGTGGATGCTGATACTAAATTCTGTTTCCCTATAACGCAAGTTAGGTAAATTAGGAAGCATTGTTTATGTGAGGTTATTCTAATCGTTTCTTAAATTAATTTTCACTTCACATTTAGTCATTCTGCGTTCGCTGCAAACATTTACTTTATGGACGACTGTTACACATATCATGATATCACGTCGATTTTTAAATATGAAATCAGTCTGATTTTTACCCCATCTGATGATTTCCAAATACATTTTCTACATGTTCTTCTCTCACAAAAGGTATTCATGATTTTCATTGACCGATTTTTCTGCAAATTCTACTAGACCTTTGATTTCTTTCATTTCTTGAGTCTATCCTATGATTCTAAATTAAAGTCTCAGCTGTTACCTGTTCTACTTTAACACTGACGTCACCAACGATCACAGTATAGTGGGCTTTTCTTTTGTCAAGAACTGACTGTACATCTTCACTGAACGTGACAACATCTTTATAATTATAGCTTTATGTTGATGCATACACTTCATTTTTTTTTATTGCAAGAATTAAGCAACCAAAGGCCAGGAGCCCGCAAACAGTTCCTTCCAAGAAAAAACAAAAACAATACATAAGAGAGCCAACTTCAAGATCCGTTCATTTCGAGATGCCTGGACACACTGCGTTTGAAGTCTGCAAATCATAGGAAGTAGGAAATACAGACAGAGGGAGACAGTTCCAGAGCTGACCTGTTGCATAAATGAAGGACTGGGAGTATTGGTTAACTCTTGCATTAGAGAGCTGGACAGAAAAGGGATGAGAATTTGTTGCTAGTCGGGTGCTACGCACCCGTCGTTGAGGTGGAGGGATGCAAGCAGACAGTTCAGAGGAGCAGTGACCATTGAAGCAGTGATAGAAAAGAGATAAAGATGCAACAGTGCGGCGATGAGATAGAGGTGGAAGGGAACCAGTAAGAGGGGGATATTTAATTAGATGAAAAGCCTTTGACTCTGCCCTATTGAGAAGAGCTGTATGTGGGGAGCCTCCCCACACATGAGAGTTTTACTCTAAACAGGGGCGAATAAAACCCGTGTGTAAAGTCAACAACTGTGCAGGGGTAAAGAGGGTACAGAGTCGGCTTAGCACACCTAATCTCTTGGAAGCAGATTTTACAAAAGATGCAACATGATTTTTCCAAGATAAGTCCCCAGTGAATGAAACCCCAAGCTGTACTACTGTACCTTTAATTTGAACCTTCCTTTTAATATTATCATGACAGTAGCTACTCAATCAATTGTACTGAAAAATTCTACAATTTTCTTAATAAGTTGTTTATTAAATAGGAATATTACACCATGCTTTTTCTTAGTACCCCCAGATTTGCCTTTCCAGTATATTATAAGTCCACTGATTAATACTTTCTGCTCTTTACCTAATTTCCTCATTTCACTACGTCCTACGACTTACCACCTGATAGTAGGTGGTTCTACAAATAGTACCATCAGGTCAGCTTTCGTGCTAATAGTCCTTACATTGTAGATGCAGATTTCCATTAACCTATGGTGACCTAATTCTTTTCCTCGGGGGTTCTCAGCAGCCTTTGCTCCAGAGTTATTCTGATTGTCACCGTGAGGACCAACCTGCTAGTAGAGTGCTACCATACGGTGGTGAGCAGACTTGAGTACTGCTTCGAGTAGTGCTACCGTACTGTGGTGAGCAACTTTAAAGTCTGCTTCGACCTACTAGCTGTCAGACTACTCGCAGTCAGACGTAGTAGCAGTCAGGACTCTTATGCACAAAACTTTTAAATGCTGACTAAAGCCTGTTAAGGCTAACACATAGCTATGAAGCATTGGCAGTACACACACAAAACTTTTAAGGGACTCAACAGTTCTGCTAATCTAGCAGACCTCGGGGGGTTTTTTATCTTCTTAACAGACGTTTGCTAATTGATACGATGGCGAACCAACACCAGCAGCAACAGCAGCGCCAACATGTTTATCAAGATGGAAGGGTTATTTAATGAATATAATGACCAAGACATAATATAACGATGCCAAATGGACTGCAAAGTAGAACTACAAGGAATGGGAACTTTACCCCTAAGCTGAAAGTGTCAATAACACAAAGTCAGCCATTGGAAGTAGGGAATATGAATCTGTGTGGCAATGATGATTTTGGCACTACTCAGCCTACACGAAGTCGTGTTTTAACTCATACTCTAACTGAATCAATTGTTATTCATCAGTTTGTAGAAAATACGTAAGGGATGAAAATTAAACCATCATAAACATTTATGACGGAAATATCATAAAGGAGACCCCTCCCCCCCTCATCGTTTCGTTTTCGTTTCGTTTCGTTTTTAAAGGCTCCAACATGCTTGCATGTGTCGGCCTTGGTCACCTAATGGCGGCTCTCCACGCTGCACGATCCACTGCAGCCTCCCTGTTCAGTCCCTAAACTCTAAGGTCACACTTAATGACCTCGTCCCATGTCTTTCTCGGTCTACCCCTCACAACCCCACCCCCAATATTAACACTTCTCACCTTCCTCACCCAATTATCATCCCTCATCCTCTCCACATGTCCAAACCACCTCAATCTACCTCTCCTCATCACAACACCAATACACTCCAGTCCCATCCTACCTCTCAACTCTTCCATTGTAAACCCAGCCTCTCCAGGCCTTGGACACAGGGACGCACTGCACATCCACCTAATCATTGTCATTTTTGTACGTCTGAGCCGGCGAGTCTTCCTCCTTCACTGCCCAGGTCTCACTGCCATACAGCATTACGCTCCTAACACATGCTGCATACAAAGACCCCTTAGCACGTAGGGAGAGCCCTCTCAGTATCAGGAGAGGCAAGAGCTCCCTGAACTTCTTCCAACCACTTCTCACCCAAGCCACAGAGCTAGCTCCAGCCCCACATCCAGCACACAACATGTCTCCCAAATAACAAAACTCTTCCACACACTCATTTAGGAAGATGAAATCAGTGCACACTGAATAACCGAGAGGCGGGAGGTGAGTGAACAGTAATTAGGTAATCCATAAGAAGACATAGGACAACCTCTTAAAAATAATACCTTTGAGTTGATTAGGTGAGGTGGTGTGCAGAAATGCGTTTCTGACTATGTCGATGATCTATCAATGAGCAGGGAAAATAAGATTACCGTACATAAGGGATAGGTTAGGTTAAGTTTGGTTAGGTTAACAGAAAGCAGGCTAGTTAGGATAAGTAAGGTTGGGTTGTTACAAAAATTAAAGTTAGGTTTCAATAAACTGTTACTGATAAGGGTCTATTTATCTGTTGCCAGATGTCTCAATCCCGTAAGGGGTGACCACAAATAAATAGCCTCCATGTCGCCCAGTCTCCCGCCATTTCACTGCCCTTCCCCCAGCTCACACCCCCCTCTCTCTCATTTACCTCTCCACTCCATCCCTCCAACTCATCCACGGCTCCCCTCCCTCTTCCCCCCCCCCCATCTCATTCACATACACCTTTCTTAGTCTCTCTTTCTTCATCCTCTCCGCATGGCCAAACAACATCAGTGTATTTTTCCTAAGGCTTCCTATCACATCCACATTCACACCACAACGCTCCCTCACTTCCTCATATGTCAGTCTATCTCTCCATGTAACTTCACATGCTCCTTTCAGATAAGTCATTTCCACTTCTCTCAATCTTGACTTGTGTTCTTCCAATATGATCAAAGCTTCACTTCCATTCGTTAGGTTGGTATGCACAGACTTTTTTTACTTCTGTGCTCACTTCCCTATTTCTTATCACTGCATTGAATGAACGAGTAACATTTCTTCCTTGGTGCACCCTCTCAAACATATCATCCTCCAATCTTCCATCTTTACCCATCACATTACCCAAGTACTTCAAAGCACTCACATTTTCCATTTCCTCATCATCTAACCTCACTGTACATTCAGTGACTTCATTTCTCTCGAAGACCATAACTTTAATCTTCTTTACATTCACATATAGATTCCGTTTCTTACACACTCTCCCAAACTAATTCATTAAGCCTTGCAGTTCCTCTTCGTCCTCACCTAACAATACAGTATCATTCACAGACAACAGTACAGGAATTTCTAAACGCTGCCCTCTGTCATTATGGCTGCCCCAACATCCAGTGCCCTACCTTGTATGTTCTTTACAACCCCATCCATATACAGACTGAACAACCATGAAGACATGACACATCCCTGTTTGAGTCCTGCAGTCGACAGAAAAATTCACTCAATTCACTACCTACATGCACTGCAGCCATAGCACCCCCATACATACTCTTCATGGCATTCAGCAACTTCACATTTACTCCATATATTCTTAATATTTTCCATATTCCTTGTCTTCCCTCTCTGTCATATCCGTGAAGGGGGCATACAACTTCTTTCTCCTCTCTAGAAATTTCTCCACTGGAAACCTAAGGATGACTATCTGATCTACACAACATTTTCCCTTCCAAAACCCTCTGAGTTCTCTGTTGTTTACACAACTCTGCCAATAAGAATACTACCATATACTTTTCCTGTTACACTCAGAAGACAAAAGCCCCAGCGATTACCATACACTTATATTTTACCTTTTTCTTTGCACAGGGGAATATCTATACCTGACTCCAATCCTCTGGAAATCTACCTTCCTCCCAGGCCAATCTGCATATCTTCCATATCAATTCTACTACTATTTTTCCTCATTACTTCAGAAATTTATCACTCCATCAATTCCTGGGGATTTCCCCATTTCGATTTTCTTCATTGCTTCCACTACTTCCATCCAACTGATCTCCTCCTCCCTTCTCACTTCCCCTTTTCTCCCAGGCCATTCCCCGGCCACTTACACCTGCATCACTTTCATTTTCCTTGTTTAAAAGTTCCTTAGTGTTCTCTCCATTTACTCACTTTTTCTCTCATCTCCAGTATATATCTGCCATTTTTATCTTTCACTCTCCTGCTATCTTCTCTATCACCCTGTCTACCTCCTTTTACCTCCTTCAAGAACATTTTCTTTCATTTCCTCCATTTTACACTAAAATTCCTTCCTTTTTCATCTTTCTCACCCCTACTAACTTCTTTATCATACTGTCCAATCCTCTTTACCTCCTTCAAGAACATTTTCTTACATGTCCTCCACTTTACACTCAAATTCCTTCTAAATTCCTCATCCTCTCTCTTCTTACTCTCTCTTACTAATCTTTTCACCTCCCTCTTCTTCCCTACATATAACCCTCTCTTCCATGTCCCAACTTCCTCCATGCAGAGGCATGGAGGAATATGTTTTCTTCTTTTGTGCTACAGCTTGTCTCACGTCTTCATTCAGACGTGCTGTTCTTTGCACCCCCTTATGGCTTCTCTTCATCCCACACACCACCTCACATGCCGCACAGATTTCTTCTGTATATATCTTGCACACACCTTCCACCTCCCTGTTGTGCTCTAAATTGTATTTGCCCAAATTTTCTTCCATTTCTCTCATATAATCTTTCGTTTTTCATCCTCTTGCAACCATCTAAGCTCGTTGTATGGACTACTTCTTCCTGTCCTTCCCTCCATCTATTCTTACATCGCACTTGAACCTTGACTTTCACCACCAGCAGGTGGTAGTCCGAAAGTCCAATCCCCCAACCTTTGTATGCTCTTGCATCCATTACATACGTTCTCATGTTCTCATCCATACAAACATAATCAATCAGTGCCTTCTGTTCATTCAGTTCACCACCCACCCTTCTCATAACACGCCACGTATACCTGTTGATCATTTTGTGCCCAGTGAGAGTATTGGCTATCACCAACCCTCTCTCTGCACAAATTTCCACTAGAGCACTGCCATTCCCATCCACTTCTGCAGGCACACCCCACTCACCAACCACTTCATCATCCACCTTCATATTCCCTACTTTTCCATTCATATCCCCAGTCAAAAACACTCCACCATTCCTCTCAAACTTTTCCATACATACTTCCACATTTCCCCAGAACTTATCTTT
Organism: Coenobita brevimanus; assembly: GCF_032717465.1. Classification (NCBI taxonomy): domain Eukaryota; kingdom Metazoa; phylum Arthropoda; class Malacostraca; order Decapoda; family Coenobitidae; genus Coenobita; species Coenobita brevimanus. Next base: position 10,973,821 of record NC_137006.1, read on the forward strand.
CACTCTGCTGCATTGATAAAGGTGATTTCGCTAAAAGAAATATTGTTCCAATATGGCCTCCGTCTGTCTTCTAGCACCAAAAGATGGCTGCAGTCTGTCTTCAACATCGTTATTGGCTGTATGTGAACTATATATCTGTCTGTCTACAACCAGATGTCACAATCCTTGAAAGGGTGGCCGTTTGTCATCGAGATAACTGTTTTACGGGGAGGAGCATTATCCCTCCGCCAACCCATTTGCTGACACGTAGGGAACTCGTACAGATTGGCTGTATGGTTACCACCCAGTATTGTAAATGGTTACCTGGCTTACAGGAAACCATTAGGCTTGTCAGTCAATTTAAAGCTACCTAAATTGGAAAGAAGAGTAATAAAAATTGACAGGGAAAGCGAGAGAAAAATGAAGAGAGGAGCGCAGGCACGGGGAAAGAATGATAAATGTGAAAAAAGAAACAGGCAGCACTACATCAAGTGAGTGGGTAATGGTAGCCACCACCCACCAAACACCTCGTTTTTAAATGATATTCATCGCGTAAAAAAATCGAAACTTGGAAACTCAATCTGAAACTACTCAAAGAATCGCATTAAGAGCTAAAATTAAGAAGAAAACAGGAAACTGCAAAATATGGTGGCCCTATTTATAAGGATTTCCCCCCCAAAAAAATCTTTTCTCTCTCTCTCTCTCTCAACCCTTGGATCCACTTTATGAGATAGGTGGAGGATAATTTTCTAAGGCTGATGGCTGGTTTGGTTAGTTTAGGTTTATATGGGTTAGGCTGGACTGGATTTAGTTGGGTTTGGATGTGTTGAACTGGGTTAGGTTTGGTCTGGTTAGGTTAAGTTTCAGTGAGGCACTGTGGTAAGAGTGAAGGTAGCTACATCTGGGACTGTGGCAGCATGGGCTTCATTACCTCTCGCAGCTCGTTTGTGGTGCACCACACTAGATTCCCAAATAATTAGATTCCACTTTTATGAATGTTTATCATTACACTGTAAACAGAAATTAATGTTAATAATATCAATTATATTTCAACACCTACTCGGTCACAAGACCATGTTATATGTTGAACACATGCTAACTTTAGCTTTGTTTAGCACATACCAAACGTTGTTTTCTGATAACATTTGCTAGTTCAGCATTTGTGTATATACTTTTACCATTTTCTGCTACCTGACAGGAGATTGCTAACGATAGCAAAGCAGTTTTGTGTATACAGGGCCAGGCTACTTACGGCAGACTAAAATCACTTCCCCATCTGAGTTTGGGAGGGGATATATATATATTTATCAATTAATCATTTCCTGTGGCACCCCACGGGATGCATAGGGCCTCAATGAACTCTCTCCACCAATATTTGTCTCTTGCCATCTCCTTCAGGTCCCACCAACACTCCTCTCCTGCTTCTTTTTTCATTGTCCGCAACCAGGTTTCACTCGGCCTACCTCTACCTCTTCTTCCTCTAGCAGTCCACTCTGGCACATCCTGTATTAAACTACCTTCTTTTCTGTATATGTGCCCCAGCCACTTCCAGCGAGACAGTCTCACATATTCATTAACTGGTTCCACTCTCGTAATATCCCTTACTCTTGCATTTGTAACTCTGTCTTGCCACTTTACCCCAAGAATCCTTCTCAGTATTTTATTCTCAAATCCTAATACTTTCTGATCTGTTGCAATTGTACTGTACCATGACTCATGCCCATAAATTAAAATTGGTCTAACCATGGACTTGTAAATTTTCACTTTAGTATGTACCGAAAGCATATTATTATTCCAAACAGATTTCAACATTCCAACTTCTCGCCAAGCCTGTCTAATCCTCTCCTCAATTTCATTGTTTAATGATCCATTAGATGATATAATCTTTCCCAGATATTTAAAGTTTTCTACATTCTTCACCACATTATTCCCAATTATACAATCGATTTGGTTCTCCACGTTCATATTAATAATTTCAGTCTTTCCACAATTTATTACCAATCCCACTTTTTCTCCTTCCCCCACCAGACAATCAAGCACCGTCTGCATCTCGTAAATACTTCCGCAAATCAGTACAATATCATCAGCATAGTCCAAATCCATCAGCTTCTTATTTTCTTTCCAGTTAATTCCTGCACCTGTTCTCCTTACAACCTTTTTCATAACATAATCCATAACCAAAACAAACAGCAATGGCGAAAGAACTCCTCCTTGAATCACTCCTGACCTAACTTGAAATGGATCACTCAAAGAACCACCCACCATTACCTTACAGAAAGTACCTTCATGGAGGCTTCTAATAATATTTACAAACTTTTCTGGTATACCATAAATATCATAATTTTCAACATAGCTCCACGTGAAACACTATCAAACGCATTTTCAAAATCCACAAAACACATACTAAGTAGCATTTTCATCTCGTTAGCTTGTTGCATTAGATGCCTTACAATAAAAATCTGATTATTACAACCTCGACCCTTTCTAAATCCCGCTTGTTCTTCTCTTAAAATTTTATCAATTACTGGCTCTATTCTGTTCAACAAGATTTTGGAAAAGACTTGCAACTACAGGTGTCAAAGTTATCCCCCTCCAATTGCCACACACACTTAAATCTCCCTTTTTAGGTATTTTTATAATCACTCCATTATCCCACTCTTCTGGAATTCCACCATTATCCCAAGCCACATTAAAAAGTTTCAAAAGCGCATTCATCAACTCGTCATTTTCCACCTTAAGCATTTCAGGGAATATATATATATATATATATATATATATATATATATATATATATATATATATATATATATATATATATATATAATTTCCCTTCATTCCAGGTCAAAAGGACCCCCGAAACAACAGGACCATTTAACATTCCACTATACTTTATATCGATATCCATTCCAACTTCAAAGTCTTATCATACGCTTAGTGACTCGATTTTAAGCCAGTGAACTTGGCAGCTTCAAGAACAGAAATGTTACTCTTTTATCAACATTATCTCGCTTGAGTATTGACCATTTCCAGTTCGGAAAAACAGAAATGCAATATTGTTTTCCAGTTAAATTCAGAATTTTTATTCAGCCAAAAGTAAGCCACAGAAGTCTGAGAGAGAAAACATAATATTGGTCACATTTAAGAACATTTATGTCTGTTCGTTATTCGAGCTTCAGTCTTACCTTTCAGAAACATGGACTCTACGGACAGTATTCTCTGCATAGTAAGAAGCTTCCAAACACCACTCCCATATTATGACGGCTTTATTTTTGATGATATGCGAGGCTTCGTGGCATATCATCCAGAGCGTTATATTTTCCGTATGGCACATTAATATTCACATTTATCCCAGATATATATATATAGGTTGAATATTGAAATAGTTTCCACGTGGAGAGGATGGAGAGCGAGAAACTAATTAGAAGAATATATGTGAGTGAGGTGGAGGGGGGGGAGAGGGAGGGAGAGACCGAGGATAAGATGGAGGGATGGAGTGGAGAGGTATATGAGAGAGTGGAATGTGAGCTGGGAGTAGGGCAGTGAAATGGCGGGGGACAGGGCAACATGGAGGCGATTTGTTTGTGGCTACCACTTCCGCGTCTGGATATACATATATGTAGACAAATAGACTTAGTTTTATCATCCTAGTCTCATCATCACCTTTAGCAATCACAGTCATCACCACAATTCATCACTGTTACTATCCTCACCGTTACAATCGCCACCTCAACGCCTAGGGGCCTGACACTAGGAAAGTCAACATCATCACCATCACTCTCTCCGTAACGCTCACAGGCACTATCCCTCACCAACACCATCACCACCATAACACTACAATACCCTCTCTTTTACAACAGTCCCCATTTACTCCACCACAACACTCACTTTCATCACACAATCTTGTTTTAGTCATGAGCAATCACTCACCCTTATCATCACATCACCACCATCATCACCATTACCACCACAACAGACAAAGGTCTGACAGACTGAAAATCAGTAAACCCATTATCCCTACCAGTGGAAGACTAGTTATTTATATATTAACATATCTCTCCAATAGCACAAACGATATCAGTTAACTCTCTCTCTCTCTCTCTCTCTCTCTCTCTCTCTCTCTCTCTCTCATACAAGAACATTAACACTCCCTTGTGGCATCTTAAGTTCCCTCTCTAAGCCCCATCCTCCCTATCATGTGCTCACTCTCTTTTTGTCTGTGGTGTGTTGTGTTTAACAAAGACACTCGTATTTTCCGAAAAATCCAAGCTCTGAATTACACTCCACGTAGTAAACACTGTAGTCTTTTTTTTTGTTTTTCTAGTTTGTCGCGCTGAATTCTTCGTGACTTATAAACAGGATGTTGTTTGCAGAAAATATCTATCTATCTATTGCCAGACGCCTCAATCTCGTTTGGGGTGGCCACAAACAAATCGCCTCCACGTAGCCCTGTCCCCCGCCATTTCACTGCCCTGCTCCCAACTCACACACCCCTCTCTCATATACCTCTCCACCCCATCCCTCCATCTCATCCTCGGCCTCCCCCTCCCTCTTCCCCCCTTCACCTCACTCACATACACTCTCTTCGTCAGTCTCTCACCCTCCATACTCTCCACATGGCCAAACCACCTCAGTGTGTTCCTCATAACGTTTCCTATCACATCCACACCACAACGCTCCTTTATATCCTCATTCGTCAGCCTGTCTCTCTATGTGACTCCACAGGCTCATCTTAAATAACTTATTTCCACTGCTCTCACTCTTAACTTGTGTCTTTCCAACAACGTCAAAGCATCACTTCCATACGTTAGAGTTGTTATCACAATTCTGTCATGTAGTAACTTTTTCACTTCCATGCTCACTTCCCTGTTTCTTATCACTGCTTTCAAAGAACCAGCAACCTTTCTTCCCTGCTGTACCCTTTCAAGCATTTCACCCTCCAAACCTTCATCCTTACTCATCAGACTACCCAAGTACTTAAACGTACTCACATTTTCCAATTCCTCCCCATCCAACCTCGCTGTACATTCACTGACTTCACCTCTCTCAAAGACCGTATATATATACACACCATAATTACGTAATAGAAGATCATGAGATTTCCAGTTCACTATTAACATTGATTCCTAAACATTTTCACGAAAAATACTTTGTCACAGCCATATATATATATATATATATATATATATATATATATATATATATATATATATATATATATATATATATATATATATATATATATATATATATATATATATATATATATATATATATATATATATATATATATATATATATATATATATATATATATATATATGGCAAAACCGGCGACTATGACATTTCGAAAATGGTTTGCAAACGTGTTTGGGTGAATAATCAATAGTGTTTGTGTTGATGAATAGACAAGGTAAACACACTGCCACACCTCACAGATCTTCACACCGGCACATTACACAAGATGACATAAAATACATGTCTTAGAGTAATAGAATTCACATTTTTCATTTCCGCACCCCACACCCCACACATTCCTCAAAATACCAACTTCTCACGGCCACACCACACGTTACAGCATATCAAGCTGTCATACCTAAACTGCATTCTCTCCCCTCTCTATACTGACAGAATCTTTAAGAACACCCTTATAAACGAAATTTCCGTTAATGTAGGAGCATAATACCTGAACATCCTGTTTCTAGTTTTCCTATTTTGGCATTTTCCTGATACTCTGTTTGGATACGGTACTGATCTCCATTTGAAGTGAGAAATGGGGTTATGATGATGATGATGAATAACTGGGTACTTTGTTGGTACTTGTTATATTTTGCTTTTCGTGATCCCATTAGGGGATCACAAAGTTAAGATGATGATGATGATGATGATGATGATGATGATGATGATTTTTTTTTTTTTATGCAAGGAAGAAGGAACCAAAGGCCATGAGCCCGCAGTTTACAGTTCCCTCCAAGAGAAAAACAAAATATAATAGAGAGCCAAATTCAAGATCCGATCATTTTGAGATGCCTGGACACACTGCGTTTGACAGACTGGAGATCATAGGCAGCAGGAAATACAGACAAAGGGAGACATTTCCAGAGCTGACCTGTTGCATAAATGAAAGACTGGAAGTAAAGGTTAACTCTTGCATTAGAGAGTTGGACAGAAAAGGGATGAGAGTTTGCTGCCAGACGGGTGCTACGCGCCCGTCATAGAGGTGGAGGAATGCAAGCAGACAGTTCAGAGGTGCAGTGACCATTAAAGTAGCGATAGAAAAGAGATAAAGATGCAACAGTACGGCGAAGAGACAGAGGTTGGAGTCAGTAAGAGGAGGAGAGTTAATGAGACGAAAAGCCTTTGACTCCACCCTATTGAGAAGAGCTGTATGTGGGAAGCCTCCCCACACATGAGAGTTGTACTCCACACAGGGGTGGATAAAACCCCTGTATAGAGTCAACAATTGTGCAGGGGTAAAGAAAGAGCGGAGTCGGCTTAGCACACCCAATCTCTTGGAAGCAGATTTTACAAGAGATGTAATATGATCTTTCCAAGATAAGTCCCGAGTAAATGAAACCCCAAGCATGTTCAAGGATGATGCAGGATTAAGCTGAATATTATTAAACATTAGTGGGTATACCTGTGGAAGATTTTGTCGGGTTGATAGGTGTAAGAACTGAGTCTTAGATGCATTAAAAACAACCAGATTATTTTTACCCCAGTCAGAGATACGAGCCAAGTCAGACATTAGGTGTGCCATAGCCTCATCCCTTGTTTGTTGAAGTAACTGTTGAGATGGGCGTTGCGGGAACCGAATGGAAAGATGAAGGGTGGAGTCATCAGCGTATGAGTGGATAGGGTTAGATGTACAGCTTAGAAGATCATTGATGAATAAAAGGAAGAGAGTTGGTGATAGGACAGAGCCCTGAGGAACACCACTGTTGATAGATCTAGGAGAAGAACGATGGCCGTCTACAACAGCGGCTATAGAACGACCAGAAAGGAAACTAGCGATGAAGGCACAGATAGAAGGATAGAAACCGTAGGAGGGCAGTTTGGAAATTAAAGATTTATGCCAGACTCGATCAAAAGCCTTTGAGATGTCAAGTGCAATGGCAAAGCTTTCGCCAAAGTCCCGAAAGGAGGATGACCAGGAGTCTGAAAGGTAGGTGAGAAGATCGCCAGTGGAGCGTCCCTGACGGAACCCGTACTGACGATCGGAAAGAAGGTTGTGATAGGAATGATGCCTTAAAACTTTCCTATTGAGAATTGACTCGAAAACTTTTGAAATACAGGACGTTAAGGCAATTGGACGATAGTTGGAGGGTTGGGAGTGGTCACCCTTCTTTGGGACTGGGTGAATGAGAGCAAACTTCCAGCAAGAAGGAAAGGTACAAGTTAACAGACAAAGGCGAAAGAGTTTGCCTAGGCAGGGTGTAAGCACAGAAGCACAGTTCCTGAGAACAACAGGCCCATATGCCTTGTTAGTACTGAGGCCAGTGATGCCAGAAAATACATCAACTGAAGAAATTTTAATGTCAGCCATGAGGAAATCAGAGGGAGGAAGTGATGAAGGAACAGCACCGGAATCGTCTAAGGTGGAATTGGAGGAGAAAGTCTGTGTGAAGAGATCTGCTTTATCAGTAGAAGAAATAGCTACAGAACCATCAGAGTAGAAAAGAGGAGGGGAGGATGATGAGGCAAAGTTGTTAGAAAGATTTTTGGCAAGGTGCCAGAAGGAGCGGGAAGAATTCAAGTTGGAGAGTTGAGAGCATTTAGTATGGATGAAATTATTTTTAGTAGAGCGAAGAACAGACTTAGCACGATTCCGGGCAGAAACATAAAGATGATATGATTCAGGGGTGGGTTGGCTCCGGTACCTTTTGTAGGCCCTCTCCTTGTTGCGGACAGCATTAGAACAAGCGTGATTAAACCAATGCTTTCTTGTGTTAGTCAAAGGATATGAGAAAGGAAGCTTCCATGCCCGAGAGAATAACCTCCATAATGCGCAAGGCACACTCAGATGGCTCACGGCCATGGAAGCAATAATCATTCCAGGGAAAATCAAAGAAGTACTGCCTGAGGGCCTCCCAGTCCGCGGCTCCAAAATGCCACAGACGATGTTTCCCTGGAGGGTCCACAGGCCGTACCAGAGTGATAGGACAGGTTAAGGTAATAAGGTTGTGATCGGAGGAGCCCAACGGAGAGAAAAGATTAACAGAGTAAGCAGAAGGATTTGTTGTGAGGAAGAGGTCAAGTATGTTGAAGCTCTCTCCAAGGCGGTCAGGGATATGGGTAGGGTGCTGTGCAAGCTGCTCTAGGTCATTAAGGATAGAAAAGATGTAGGCTTGTTCACAAGGTGGATCAGTGAAAGGAGAGGAGAGCCAAAGGTGGTGGTGAACATTGAAATCTCCTAGAATGGAGATTTCAGAGAAAGGAGAAATGGATAGAATGTGTTCCATCGTAGAAGTAAGATAATTGAAGAATTTTTGATAGTCAGTAGAATTAGGGGATAAGTAAACAGCACAGATATATTTAGTCAGAGAATGACAGGAAAGCCGAAGCCAGAGTGTAGAGAATTCAGAAGAATCGAGTTCAGGAACACGAGAGCAAGATAAGTCGTTGCGTATATATACACAACAGCCACCTTTGGCTTTGAAATGAGTATAGAGAAAGTAGGAGGATACAGAAAAGGGTTTGCTGTCAGTTGTCTCAGACAGCTGAGTCTCCGTTAGAAAAAGGTGAGGTTTAGAGGAGGAGAGGTGGTGCTCAACAGAGCGAAAGTTAGAGGAAAGGCCGCGAATGTTGCAGAAATGAAGAAGAAGAGAGTCAGACAGTGGTTCCAGGCACCTCGAGTCATCACCGGGAGAGGGGCGGATGGTGGGGGCATTTAATGTCCCCCCCCCCTAGGGACTCCGAGGCTTGGTAAAGAGACGCCATTTAGTTAAATTTTGAATAGGAAGTGTAGTGTGTAATGTGCATGTAGTCTGGTGTAGATAGTTAGAGAAATTTGTACTGGAGAGCATGTTGGCCTACCCTCTGTGTAACTGAGACACTGAAAAAGTTCAGCAAAGGGGGATGGTCAGGAACTAGTTCTGAGGGCTGATGAAACGGGAGCTCCAGCACTCCCTGTCATCAGCTTTCCATCCACCTCGGGAGTAATGCCCTGCTCGACTGGTGCTACAGTCTACTCCTCTGAAATGATGATGATGAGGAGGAGGGGGAGGAGGAAGAGAATGAGGAGAGGGATGAATGTATCTGAAATTCGCTATATTTTTTGGAAAAGAAGTGCCTTTGTTATATACAACACCCATCGAACTCGAGACAGGGAGGACATCACTGAGCTGTGACAAAGTATTTTTCGTGAAAATGTTTAGGAATCAATGTTAATAGTGAACTGGAAATCTCATGATCTTCGATTACGTAATTATGATGTGTATATATATATGGTCTTTGAGAGAGATGAAGTCTGTGAATGTACAGCAAGGTTGGATGGTGAGGAATTGGAAAATGTGAGTACGTTTAAGTACTTATGTAGTCTGATGAGTAAGGATGGAGGTTTCGAGGGTGAAGTGCTTGAAAGGGTACAGCAGGGAAGAAAGGTTGCTGGTTCTTTGAAAGCAGTGATAAGAAACAGGGAAGTGAGCACGGAAGTGAAAAAGTTACATGACAGTATTGTGATACCAACTCTAACGTATGGAAGTGAAGCTTGGACGTTGTTGGAAAGACACAAGTCAAGAGTGAGAGCAGTGGAAATGAGTTATTTAAGAGGAGCCTGTGGAGTCACATGGAGAGACAGGTTGATGAATAAGGATATAAGGGAGCGTTTTGGTGTGGATGTGGATGTGATAGGAAACGTTATGAGGAACACACTGAGGTGGTTTGGTCATGTGGAGAGGATGGAGAGTGAGAGACTGACGAAGAGAGTGTATGTGAGTGAGGTGGAGGGGGGAAGAGGGAGGGGGAGGCCGAGGATGAGATGGAGGGATGGGGTGGAGAGGTATATGAGAGAGGGGGGTGTGAGTTGGGACCAGGGCAGTGAAATGGCGGGGGACAGGGCTACGTGGAGGCGATTTGTTTGTGGCCACCCCAAACGGGATTGAGGCGTCTGGCAATAGATAGATAGATAGATATTTTCTGCAAAGAAGATCCTGTTTATAAGTCACGAAGAATTCAGCGCGACAAACTAGAAAAAAAAAAAAAACTACAGTGTTTACTATGTGGACTGTACTTATATATATATATATATATATATATATATATATATATATATATATATATATATTGTTACATAGCCTATGATTTCATCATCCTTTGTGTAATTTTTAACGCACAGTATGCTGCATGTTTGATCACAAGCGTGTTCTGCCTCAGTCCCCCCCTTCTACCGTTATAGTAGAGTAAGTCGTCCTTTCTGTTGTTCAGAGCGGGATTGTCAACTCTTTGTCCCCATGGCTATATTTGCGCGTCCTTCTTACAAGTTGTATCAAGCTCTGCTGGCCCCTATATAATGAGCTCAGTCTCTGCATTAGGGCCACTTAGATCTGCTCCTCATTTTGTTCACATCTCTGTCCTCCCCTGTACAGTTGTTATTATTGTGAGTGCTCCGGAAGTCTCCAACCATCTAGCAGCTGTGTAATTTGAGTATAACTGTTATTGCATTTTTTCCTTGTGCTGTGTAGCATGGGGTGTTGATCTGTGGGCCTAGTGAGTTTTTTTTTTTTTGTAATTTATGTAGGATTCATTTTGTCAGCCAGTTTTAATATTATTTTGTATCTGTAATAATTTATCTTGCATTAACTGAGCATTACCCAGTGTATTTTCATTTTATCAGGGCTGACTTAGGTAAATTTACTCTTGCTAATTTCATGTTAATAGAGGCTATTGCAGTTAACCATATATTTAACCTGTTTTTGCCATTACATTATCCTTATGAGTCCTGAATGTTTTGTTGTTAGTTTGAGCATTAAACTTTGACTTGTAATTTTACCTAACTCTTTTGTTTTGAACCTGGAACTTTACGGGACAGTAGTGATTTTTAGTATTCTCACTTAAAGTGTATATTATCTTTCTCTGTTCCGTAACATAAATTTGGCGACCTCTTATCAGGATATTCAGGATATTATCATAAGGATATTGTTTGATATATTGTGACTGTTACTTATTCGTGATGTCTACTATTACTACACTTGATGAAGCCAAAGATTTTTTGTCAAATGTGCAAACAGTGTGTGATGTAGAAAACAGAACAAAGAATGAACTTAAGCTTGTTGTTCAACAATTGGGAATTGCTGTCCGCTCTCATCATTCTAAAGATCAAATTGTTGACATGATTAATAAAAGCTTGTTTAATGTAACTCCTCCAAATGAGCAAACGCAGATTGAATTAGCTAAGTTACAGCTAGCCCTGCAGGAGGCTCGTGTGAAGGAAGCTGAATTTCAAGCACGTGCTAAGGAGGCTGAGTCTCAGGCTAAGAAGGCTTGTGTTAAGGAGGCTGAGTTTCACGCACAAGTTGAACTTGCTAGGATTCAGGCAGACCATGAGTATCGCATGAAACAAGGTGGAACTGGATCATCTAGCTCTGATGATTTTGATGTGGCTAAAAATGTTAAACTTGTCCCTCCTTTTAATGAATCTGATTTAACAAAGTATTTTCAGTTGTTTGAGAGGGTAGCTACAGGTTTTAATTGGCCCAAAAAGTATTGGCCAGTACTCCTTCAAACTGTTCTCACCGGAAAAGCTCAAGTAACTTATGCATCTTTGCCTCAGGATCAATCTGATAATTATGATGTAGTTAAGAGCTTGATTCTTAAGGCCTATGAGCTTGTTCCTGAAGCTTATAGAGTAAAATTTAGGACAACTTACAAGCAAGATAAGTAATCCCATGTTGAGTATGCAAAAATCAAAGAAGATCTGTTAGAGCAGTGGTTAAATTCTAAGAATGTGGATTCTGATTTTGGTAAATTTAAGCAGATGATTTTGCTGGAGGACTTCCAGAGGTGTATTTACAAAGATGTAAGCCTATATCTTGATGAGAAAAGAATAGATAATTTGTCTGATGCTGCAGTTTTAGCTGATGAATATGTTCTCACTCACAAGAGATATTCTAAAGAAAAAGGGAAAGCTGAGAGTAAGTACGTTGCCTCTACTCAGAGTACAGGTAACAGGAAAGAGAATAAAGATGATGTTTCTCAGGAAGTAAATACCAGCTTCACCACTAGATTTCAGAAAAGTAAATGTACTTATTGTAGTAAGCTTGGTCATACTACGGAGAAATGTTTCAGGAGACAGCGTGATGTGAACAAAAAGGAGTCTTTAAATATTCAGTTAATTGGTCTAGTGTCCACTCTTGAGAGTTCCCAGAATTCTTTAACTGAGTTAACTGAACCTGCTTTGAGGGGTAACTTAAATTCTCATGATGGAGCTCCTCTTTTGAGCAGTAACGTGGGTGACAATCTCAAGAGTTCATGTGCTAATTTCCTGTCTGATGGTTTTGTCAGTCCTCTGGACAGTAATGACAGGAAATCAGTTAAAATATATCGTGATACAGGTGTTTGCCAATCCCTTATGCTGACCAGTGTTCTAGGCTCTAATGTTAATTCCTCTGATGAAACTGTAATCTTACAAGGTGTAGGGAATAATTACTTCTATGTCCCTCTGTGCAGAGTGAATTTAGAGTCTGGTTTTGTTAATGGTTCCGTTATGGTTGGGTTGGTTGAGACACTCCCAATGTCAGGTGTAAATTTCTTACTTAGAAATGATATTGGTGGAAGTCAAGTGTGTCCAGCTCCTCAGTTGTCTAGTGAGCCAGTGGCTGCGTCCCAGGATTGTGATGTCCCTGATGTGTTCCCTGCATGTGCTGTCACTAGGGCTAAGTCTAAAGTTACTGGTGACTTAGAGGATAATGATGATGATGATGTTATCCTAGCTGACACTTTTCTTGCTAATTTGGACCACTCACCAGATGAGGCAGTACCCCGTAGTGTTGATAATTTGTCTCGTCAAGAGTTGGTTGAGTTGCAGGTTGCTGACCCTGAGTTGAAAGGTCTAGCTAACTCTGCTTACAGTGAAGAAGAGTCAGCCGGTGCTTCTACTTGTTATTATGTAAAGTCAGGAGTACTTATAAGGAAGTGGAGACCCCCAACAGCATCAGCCGACTGTGAATGGGAGGTTGTACATCAAGTTGTCATCCCTCGTGTTTGTAGGCAGGATATCATTAGAGTGGCTCATGATTCCAGTTTGGCAGGACACCTTGGAGTGAGGAAGACTGTGGCACGCATTTTGAAACACTTCTACTGGCCAGGTATCTTCAGGGATGTTTCCTTGTATTGTAGGTCTTGTCACGCCTGTCAAGTTGTGGGGAAGTGTAATCAGACCGAAAAGGTTGCACCTCTAGTTCCCATTCCTCCTTTTGAGGCGCCATTCACCCGTGTGTTGGTGGATATTGTGGGCCCTCTTCCTAAGACTTCTTCAGGATTTTCTTATGTGTTGACCCTGATTGATATGGCTACTCATTATCCTGAAGCCATTCCACTTAGAAATATCTCAGCAAAGAACGTGGTTAAGGAAATGCTAGGGTTCTTCACAAAGTTTGGTCTGCCCAAGGAGGTACAGTCAGACCGGGGAAGTAATTTCATGTCGAATGTTTTCAAGCAGTCTCTGAAAGAGTTGAGCATCACCCAGATCACGTCTTCAGCTTACCATCCCCAGACCCAAGGAGCGTTGGAGAGATATCATCAAACACTCAAATCGATGCTCAAGAAATACTGTTTGGAACATCAGAAAGACTGGGATAAAGGTCTTCCATTCGTTGTGTTTGCCGCAAGAGAATCTCCAAATGAATCACTGGGCTTCTCATCTTTTGAACTACTGTTTGGCCATGAAGTAAGAGGACCCCTTAAGCTACTCAAGGAATGCTGGCTGTCGGAGGAAGATGACGTAAACCTGCTGGAGTATGTGATGAAGTTCAAAGAACGGCTGTCCACTGCTTTACAGCTGGCGAGAGAGAATTTAGGAGCTGCTCAGGAGAAGATGAAGACTTGGTATTATAAGAAGTCCAGGTTACGCCACTTTCAGCCAGGAGATCAGGTTTTGATTCTGCTACCGGTTCATGGGCAACCTCTTCAAGCCGTTTAGTGGTCCTTATTTCGTGGAGAAGAAACTCAGTGATGTCAACTATGTCATCGCCACACCAGATCGTAGAAAGAACAAGCAACTATGTCACATCAACATGCTAAAATTATATCACAGGCGGGACGAAAATAATCCAGTCTGCACTGTAGCTGTTCCACCCGAGTCTGCAATTGAAGCTCTCCCATGCAGTATGAGCCTGAGTGATAGTTTGGGGAAGAATCCTGATATCATGAATGATCTCCAGACTAAGCTTTCTCATCTACCACCCAAGGAAAGGCAGGAGTTTTCGGCATTACTGCAGGAGTACCCGCAAGTGTTCTGTGCCACTCCAGGAAGAACTACTGTGTTGATGCATGATGTCGATGTTGGAGACGCAAAGCCAATTACCTCCTTACCGTGTGAACCCAGTGAAAGTTCCTCTCACCCAGAAGGAGCTTGGCTACCTGTTGGACCACAAGATGATTGAGCCATGTCAGAGCGAGTGGAGTTCTCCTGTCACTCTAGTCCCTAAGCCAGGTGGGTCACAGCGGCTTTGCATCGACTACAGACGTGTTAATCAGATAACCAAAACAGACACTTACCCTCTCCCTCGAGTGGAAGATTGCATAGACAAGATCGGAAAGGCTAGGTACATAAGTAAGTTTGATTTGTTAAAGGGATACTGGCAAGTACCTATGACTGAACGTGCTAGGGAGATCTCATGTTTTGTAACACTAGGAAAGGCTTTTGCATGTTCTGTAAAGCCGTTTGGTATGAAGAATGCACCAGCCACATTTCAGAAGCTCATGAATGTTGTAACAGAGGGTTTGGCAGGGTGTGTTGTTTATATTGATGATGTATTAATCTTCAGTGACAACTGGAAAGATCACCTATGCCATGTCAGTAAATTTCTTGAGCGTTTGGTTCATGCTAATCTTGTAGCTAATTTATCAAAGTGTGAGTTTGGTCAAGCTAAAGTTCAGTACCTTGGGTATGTAATTGGTGATGGACATGTTGCACCACGAGGAGCTAAGGTCCAGGTTATAAGTGATCTTCCCAGACCTAAAAGTAGGAAAGAGCTACAAAGATTTTTGGGAATGGTAGGTTATTACAGGAAATTTGTTCTTAACTTTTCAATTCTTGTATCACCACTTACAGACCTACTGAAAAAGGGAGTTAAATTTGTCTGGACCGATAACTGTGAATCCTCTTTCAACAAACTTAAAGCTATCCTATTAAGTCAGCCAGTGCTCGCTACTCCAAATTTTGCTAAGCCTTTTAAGATGGCTGTTGATGCAAGTGATACAGGAGCTGGGGCTGTTTTGCTGCAAGAGGATGATCAGGGTATTGAACATCCTGTATCTTATTACAGTAAGAAGTTCACTCCACCTCAAAAGAACTACTCAACTATTGAGAAAGAGCTTTTGGTCTTGATTTTGGGTTTACAGCATTTTTCATTTTATTTGTGTTCTGGTTTTGACCCCATAGTCATTTATACCGATCATAACCCACTGAAATTCCCTAGTAAGTTTAAAGATAAAAATCAGAGATTGACAAGATGGAGTCTACTTCTTCAGGAGTATTCATTAGACATACAACATGTCAAGGGGAAAGAAAATGTTATTGCAGATTGCTTATCTAGACTTTAGACAGATTATTTTAGAGTAATAAGAAATTTTCTTTGTAAATTTCTTTTTCTTTGTGTAATTTTTAACGCACAGTATGCTGCATGTTTGATCACGAGCGTGTTCTGCCTCAGTCCCCCCCTTCTACCGTTATAGTAGAGTAAGTCGTCCTTTCTGTTGTTCAGAGCGGGATTGTCAACTCTTTGTCCCCATGGCTTCATTTGCGCGTCCTTCTTACAAGTTGTATCAAGCTCTGCTGGCCCCTATATAATGAGCTCAGTCTCTGCATTAGGGCCACTTAGATCTGCTCCTCATTTTGTTCACATCTCTGTCCTCCCCTGTACAGTTGTTATTATTGTGAGTGCTCCGGAAGTCTCCAACCATCTAGCAGCTGTGTAATTTGAGTATAACTGTTATTGCATTTTTTCCTTGTGCTGTGTAGCATGGGGTGTTGATTTGTGGGCCTAGTGAGTTTTTTTTGTAATTTATGTAGGATTCATTTTGTCAGCCAGTTTTAATATTATCTTGTATCTGTAATAATTTATCTTGCAGTAACTGAGCATTACCCAGTGTATTTTCATTTTATCAGGGCTGACTTAGGTAAATTTACTCTTGCTAATTTCATGTTAATAGAGGCTATTGCAGTTAACCATATATTTAACATGTTTTTGCCATTACATTATCCTTATGAGTCCTGAATGTTTTGTTGTTAGTTTGAGCATTAAACTTTGACTTGTAATTTTACCTAACTCTTTAGTTTTGAACCTGGAACTTTACGGGACAGTAGTGATTTTTAGTATTCTCACTTAAAGTGTACATTATCTTTCTCTGTTCCGTAACAATATATATATATATATATATATATATATATATATATATATATATATATATATATATATATATATATATATATATATATATATATATATATATATATATATATATATATATATATATATATATATATATGATGAGGTGTATGCAAGATGATTACGTGTCATGGAGAGAGCTGAATGAAGTGCTTGTTGAAGATATTACAAATATAAGAAGGTATGGATGAGTGAAACCGCCAGAAATGTGCAGAAAGGTTGTGATTGTACCTCTGCACAAAAATAACGGTGAGCGAAGTGAGTGCTAGAATTATCTTGGCATAAGGTTAATGATATGCAACAATTATTATAGAGAAAGTATGAGAGATATCAAAAGTCCTAGTGAGTAATGAACACGGTGGTTTTAGGAGTGGTAAAGGAGGTGTGGATCAAATCAAATATTTGGCGTGAGACAGATAATGGAAAAGGCTTGTGAGAAGGACTATAAGGTGTTTATGGCATTTATGGATCTGGAAAAAAGCATATGACAAAGTAGACAGAGAAGGTTTGTGGAAGGCTTTGCGCATGTACGATTCACCAGTAGATGATAAGCTGCTAGGTGCCGTCTGAAGTTTTTATGATGGTCGTGAGACATGTGAAAGGGTAAATGGGCATCTAAGTGAAAGGTTCACGATCAGTGTGGGTGTGCGACTAGGTTGTGTGATGTCCCCATGGTTGTTCAGTATATATATGCATGGGATGATGACAGTAGTAATAACACGAGTAATGGAGAGAGGGATGGCGTTGGTAATGAATGGTGATGGATGGAATATCTCAAATTTGTTGTATGCTGATCATGCAGTGCTCCTTCCAAATACCGGACAAGAACTTGGTAGACTAGTGCAGAGTTTTTCTGATGTCCGTGTGCGTCGTGCCTTGAGAGTAAATGTAGAAAACAGTAAAGTGAAAGTAATCTAGAGAAAAGGATATATACTCCCAGTATGAAGTTACAGAGAATAGAAAGTGACTGGAATTGGTGAGAGAGTTCAAATACCTAGGTACAGTGATAGAAAAGAGAGGAAAATGTGCAAGAGAAGCAGAAAGTAGAGTGACACAAGGAAGAAAGTAGCTGGTGCCATGAAAGCCCTGATAAGGGACAGAGGCTTGAGTGTTGCAGCTGAGCGAGGTTTACATGAAGGAGTGTTAGTGTCAACATTAACATATGCATGTGAACTATGGTGTGGCATGACAGTGAAAAGTCAAGAGTGATAGCAGTGGAGATGGGACTGCTGAGGAATGTATGCGGAGTACAGAGAGTGGATAGGATACGAAATAATTTGATTTGTGAAAGATGTGGAGTGAGGAAGTCTGTGGACACCAGAATAGAAGAGAGTGTGCTAAAACGGTATGGTCATGTGGAGTGAATGGATAACATTAGAATAGTGAAAATTTATATCTGAGCGAATTTGAAGGTGGGAGGAGGCGAGGTACGCCAAGGAGAAGGTGGAAGGATATGGTGGATGACTGTGTGAGGAAGAGAGGTATGGAAGTCGGGGCTAGGGGCTTGACAAGAGATAGAGTTGGCTGGATGAATGTTGCGAGTAGAAATGCATGATTTGTGATTTGGCACCCCTTTTTAACGTGACAGCGATCAGATTGACACTATTGGATACGTTGATGTAAAGCTACAAAATGTGTTGAAAGTTTCTGACGTATAAGATAGAGCCAGGATTCCGGGGTTTGATAAGCGAATGGAAGTATGGCCCATTGGCTTGGGCAAACTTGGGCTGTCTGGACGTTGCTACTCCTCATCCAGCCCTAGGGTGTGAAAAGAGGTCCGGAATATATATATATATATATATATATATATATATATATATATATATATATATATATATATATATATATATATATATATATATATATATCCCCACGTGTCAAGTGGGGTTGGTGGAGGATTAGTGCCCCTCCCTGTAAAACAATTAACTCTAAGTCCTTGGCCACCCCGTTTGGGATACATGGCTTCTGGCAATATATATATATATATATATATATATATATATATATATATACCCTGGGATATACAGTGGTAGAGTGTGCGTTTCGTACACGGGTCGACCAGGGTTCGCGCTCCACCAGGGTAATAACCTTTGGGAGTGTTCACCCGGCCACGGAGCATGAACCCTGGTTTACCCGTGTACGAAACGCACACTCTACCACGGAGGCTCCACATATATATATATATATTGTGTGTGTGTGTGTGTGTGTGTGAGTGTGTGTGTGTGTGTGTATCATATTCTTGAAATGAAGTTAACACCAAGCGATTTTGTTCAGAAGTTTCATTAACCGTAATTGTTCAGACAAAAGTAGTTGGTTATTTTTTTCTATCCTCTCTGCTTTATAATATATCCAGGTATGTATTCAGGCTATGACCAGACAGTTTTTGTGTTTTTTAAAGATTTTCAAGCTTTGGTCGCTTTCACTAGTCATGTCAGATTTATTCCAGCCAAATCTCTCCCTGATTTGGGAACGTTTGGGTATTGTTAAGCAGATTAACCCTGGACAGTTTTGCTAGACGGACGAGGATTTTTTTTTTTTTTTTTTTTTTTTGACAGGCGATTTCATTCAGCTTCTGCGCGAAGTCTTATTGTCAGGAGGTCACATTTACTTAATACTGAAACCTTCTTTAGTCAGACTATTCTATGTAGCTCTGAAGAGACGCCTTTGACTTGGAAGGTTTAATGACAGACTTAACCTAATTTTATATATCCTAACCATGAACGCAGCATCCTTACAGCATGGTCTCAGCACCATTCGATCTGACCATTGGCATCCTTCGATCCTAACCTGGCAGTCATTCTATTCTAATCCTAGTATGAATTGATCATAATCTTGGCATCCTGCACTTCTGGCTCTTTCATTTGTTTATTTCCGTCGCAGGCAAAATTTGCTTTTAACTCAAGCATCCATTAGCCCTAACCTTGGGGAAGGCGATGGAGAGGTGGCCTACAGTCCTTATGGACCCAGGTTCGCATCCCGGCTGGGGCAGGGAACAGTTTAAGGATTTGAATTTCATTAAAGCACTCTTTTCTGATTTATCAGAAGACCCTCCGACACGTCATAAAAATACCCCCGCCAGTACTAATGCACCAGTCCTTTATGAGACAACCCCAGCAGTACGAACGGTGGTTGTTAGCGCCGAAGTGGTGACATGTGGAGGTGTATGGTATGCAGTAGGACTACTGGGCCTTGTGAACGGGCTGTGTAGCCTTTGCCCAGAGTCGGATACATTAAAAAAAATAAAATCATGCAGTCTGACTAGGCATTTTACAATTTAACTTTTGTGTCCAGCAGTCCTAGATTGGTATTTCTGGTTCTCACCTTGCCCTCATTTTGTCCTAACGCTGGAGTACTTCGGTTAAAACCTTGGCATTCTTTCACAGTGGGGTGGCTTGGCTTAGCTGAATGAAAGGGACAGACTGGACAAGTACACAATTTTTTGCATGTGAGTTCCTTTTGTGCCATATATTATTTGTCAGCTGGGAGCCATTGAGATAGGTCATCCTGAAGCTCAGTAATGACTTTGGCCTTTTTGGCAAGTACAAATGCTACCGCATTTAGAGACTCCTCGATATATATATATATATATATATATATATATATATATATATATATATATATATATATATCTATATATATATTTTAATTGAAATACATTTACCTCCAATCCTGGACTAAAAATTAAAAAAAAAAAAGTAAAATCTAATAAAACACACTGTCTCTTATTTAAATGCGATGTTTACCATCAAATACTAGATGGCGTGATACAAAGTACAATAGAATAAAAATCAGATTAATGCAAATAATGTATTTAGACAGCAAAATTATTTATTGTGGTTTTACCTGAACACAGACTTGCTTTAGCAAAATTTTCATATTATAAACGAACTTATATATGATCGTAAGATAATATCATACGGTATGCATACACACTCTTTGCATGTATCAACACAAGTAGATGGCATTGTACAGTCGGCTCCAGGAGTCCTGTTCCCCCTGCCATTCCTCTCTCTTTCATGTGGCAACGGCGCACTACTCGTGTGGGTAGGAGGCACACAGCAGAGAATTTTCTTATTAAACAGTGTGATAAAATAAATCGACGTATTAACGTGCGGTTCAATGATCCACAGAGGATATAATACGGAATCTCTATGAGGGTATGTGGTGTTACATGCAGTATCTACTGCCTTTGAAGAAGAAAGCGATGGTGGAGTGGAAGAGGTAAGATAATGGAGGGGGTGAGGGAAGGGAAGGGAAAGAAGGGGGAGGGGGAAGTCAGTGGAACGGGAAAGTGAAGCACCAAAGCAGCGTGAATGGGACACGAAGGGAAGAGCTGAAAAGCAACGGAGCTATCCAACGTTTTAGCTGGTGTAATATGCGTAATAATGATATTCTTTCATAACATCTCCCGTCGGCCAGTGACTTACATGCTTCTAGGGTGGAAATGAGAAGCAGCTGATGACATCCTGGCCCAAAAATCTCAAAAGGCCTCAGTAGTCATAAACTACAGTATAGGGTGTTCCTATCCTTGCAGTTCAGAAGTTGTTTTGCCGCTTCATTCTCACTTCTGCCTGATATCTCAACTTGTAATTGATTTCCACTTTGACGCTGTGTACAGAGCAATGGCATGAATGGGAAATTTAATAAGATCATGAATTATGGCTTTTACATTCTGCTTAGAATACAAGGCCAATGTTACAAGGGAAGAGGCAGTTAATGGGAGTCGTAAGGTAAGGGAAGGGCTGGGACGGAGGAGGGGTGGGGATACAAGACGCTATGCGCCGATGCCACATGAGCCAGAGCGGGATGGCAGTGGTAATACGACTCCTGGAGCCGACTGCGCATCATTACCAGTAAAGTGCGCCTTGTGAGCGCGTGACGAGCGAGTGAGCGTTTGTACCTGAGCTCTACCATCATAATTTCATCTTCGTGTAAACTTTCAACATTTCCGGTGAGGTAGTTGAAAAATAAGAGAAGAATAATTGAGCTAAAACATTTACTTTCTCACTTTTTCTCTTTCTCTCTCACACACACACACACACACACTTTCTCTCTCTCTCTCTCTCTCTCTCTCTCTCTCTCTCTCTCTCACGCGCTCGCGCGCGCCCGAGCACAATCAACATATGAAAGTGAAAAGAACTCATACCTCACATGTGTCACTTTCGTAGTGCATTGAATTGATTTCATAGTGGAGCATATCAACCGATGCTCTCGGTATTTTCCCTTGGAAAGTTGGATTCAATAGGTTTTTTTGGTCTCATGAGTAAATTTATAGCTAAAAACAAAATATATTGAATGAATCTAGTACCTGCTGCAAGAATCTGTTTTCCAGTCTATCCCACATAGTAGAAAAGTTAGTAGCCTCTGAAAACCATCTCTCTTTGACTGTGTTATGTCGGGTCGGGCTGGGTCTCGTCGGGCCGCTCGTTTCTCAGCTGAATATACAGTAAACATTGCCTCACTACGCTTGCTCGCTTCGCTTGCTGCACTCGCATGCTCGTAATAATGCACGTAAGGTGAATACTTGGGAAAAAAAAAGAAGTCAAAATTAGAAAGTGAAATGTGGCTTATGTGTTTATAAACTTATACAAGTATTCTGTACTCTGACAACATTTTTATTTTTTTCAAAAACCCCTTAGCCTATTTTTGACAATAACAACTGCAAAGTTCAATACATCCAGGCTTAGATCTCTTACAGCTGCATCTTCCACTGCAAACTGTAATATGCACAACAAGGGAATGAATGGATGTGTGACATGCTTTCTGCTGTGTTTTCATGATCTAGCCACATGCTTGAATGCACTGACCAGCAATGACAGTTTTCTACCGCAAAAAAGCAGACTAAGAAAGTGAACGTTGAGAAGACTCTTTTACTTGTACAGTCATGAACACTAATAAAGGGACAGGGTAATCTGTCACTATAGGGCAGGTTAATCGCACACGTCCATTCCCCCAACTCCCCCTCCTTATCCCCACTAAACCACTATTGTGTTAGGTGGATGGGTCGGATATCTGAAGCTTCACTCACTTTCACGTCTTGCCGCATGTAGAGTTACTTTCATTTATCCTATATTTAGGTTTATTATTACGCGCAAAAAAAAAAAAAATCATCTTCAGTTCCATGAGAAGTCATTATATTGAAGTTTTGGCAGATTTCACTAGAGTGACCCCACTGCATAGTTCGGTGTCCAAAAATTTATCCAACGTCTTCTAAACGATATTATGAAATCCAAGTAACAGTGACGATTTATATGCTTTCTTGCCATAATGTCCCTTTCCTGCCTTGTCATCTGGGGATCCACTTATCCATCCACCCACTCATCTACCTACCCACTCACCCAACTACCCACCCATCCACTTACCCACTGAGCCACCCACCCACTGAGCCACCTACCCACTCAGCCCATCCAACACAAATCAACAACCCCACTCCGGCCACATATCCTTCCCAGGCACCTAGGCGACCCACCCAAACCACCGATCTCGCCCATCCACTCTGCCCACCCACAAATGTCATCCACCATGCCCACCTAACAATGCCACCCAACACATCCATCCACCAATCTACCCACCCTGAACCCATCCAGCCACCCAACCCACCAACCAAAACACCCTCGCAGAGCACCCCGGCCACGCAATCTTTTCAGCCACCCTGGAGACCCATCGTGCCCACTCACCCTGGCGACCCACTCTGCCCACACTTTCCAACGACCCATCTTGCCCACCGACCCCGGCTACTCACCCTCCCTCCCCACGTATTTCACCCATCCTGATCACCCAACAGTGTCATCCATCATATCCACCCATCCAATTATCCCACCCATCCCACCGACCCACTCGCCCATCTACATGTCCAATCATCCATCTTTCCCAACCCCATTCACCCTGCCATCCCACCCACCCATTCGAACCCCACTCATCCACCAAAATTATGCACCATGCAAACCTAACTTACCGACACCTCCCCGACCACCCACAAATCCAGACACTTACAAACCCACTCCACTCCACGCATCCACTCACCAACCCATCTACCTCTACAACCCATCCCAAACCACTCCACACATCCCACCCAACCAACCCACCCGACTCTCACCAACCATCCTGCCCACCCATCCTGGCGATGCATCAAACTATCACACCAACCAATCTAACCTCATATCCCCCACCCACCCACCCACCTGCCTCCAGTACACACACACACACACACACACACACACACACACACACACACACACACACACACACACACACACACACACACACACACACACACACACACACACACACATACACACGCACGCACACACAGAAACTGAGACAGTAGGACACAAACACTAAGAAACACTAATGCATAGATACACTGATATGCAATACCAGCAGGTTCTAGCATTGTGGAGAAGTAGATGATTCTCGAATAATTCAAGTTTATATAAGGATGAATAAGAGACTAGAACAAGTTCAGTTGGTTTTCAGTTTAGTTTGAGTGAAGTTCAGTCGGTTTTGGTTCAGTTTGTGAAGTGTTGCTGGCAAGCATTAAGTGTAATTACTCTCAGTGATGATTATTTGCGTGACTTGTGAAAAACTGTGAATTGTTGTCAAGCATTAAGTGTAATAACTGTGAAGTGCTGTTAAGCAATAAGTGTAATTGCAATCAGTAAAGTGTGTATAGCTCCAGTGCTTGTGAGAACAGTGAAGAGAAGTTGGAAAGCATTAAGTGGAATTATTTGGAAAATAAAGACAGTGAACTTTAAGGAGCCAGTGTTTGTTTTCGCTTCAGCTGATCTTGTGTACTGTACGCCTTAAGGCTGACCATAGGAAGAACAACTCACTGGACAACGTCCTTCCTGTACTGAACTACTGCTGTTGGAGTTTGTGGCAGTGTAGGGTGATAACGTAACACTGGTGTCAGGAGTATGGGATTATTTAGGGCTACAGTGAGTTTACCCTTCGACGTGGAAGTGGAAGGTGTGAAGACAAGGTCTCGAACTGGGCAGGAGGAGAAAACTTCCCTGGCGACAATTGTGAAGCTATTACAGGCACACTATAAAGAACTCGAAGAACTAGTACAGGCACAAGGAGAACTACTGAAAGCAAATAGAGAACTACTAAAGGCACAACATGTGGAACAAAAAGAACGATATGAGCAACTTCAACAGGCATCAGAGGAGCAACAGAGGGAATTACAATCGAGGATGCAAGGACAGACAGATGCTTTCATGGGGGAAATGAAGGAAGAACAGCAACAGTTTAAGGAGGAAGTAGATGCCATGCTAGAGCAGCAGAACTATGAGATAAGCAATAATGCGATGGAGTGTAAACAGCATGTAGATGACCGGTTGAAGACAATTAGTGAGGAAATACTGACAGAGTGCAAACAGCATGTGGACAACCAGCTGAAGATTAGCGAGGGAATAATGACAGATTGCAGACAGAATGTAGATAACCAACTGCAGCATGTAGTCGAGCATGTGGAGATGGTTTGTGAGAAAATTGGGGCTGTAGAGATATATTGCACTACTGAGCCCCAGGTTAGTGTACAGGGGGCATATGAAAGGAAAAGACAGTGTATGGTGAAACTTTAAGGATCCCAGGCATCTAAAGAGAGCATCACAGGGTTGAATAACCGGAATGTAGGAGATTTAAGTCCTGGCCTTAATAATGATGCCCCAGTTTTTAGGCCCCAAACCAGTGAAGTGCATGTATATAATGGGGGTCCAATTAAAACAAAACCTCAAGAATTTGATGGCAGAGTATCTTCGGAAGCTTACCGTGCACAGTTTGAGTTACTTGCCGATCAGAATGGTTGGGATGATAAGAAGAAGGCTGCAGAAGACCTAGCACTGAAGAAATGCAAGAGAACCTTGACGATTAGTGTGCGAGAAAACAGAAGAGCAGATGGCAAGGAGTGCAGTAGGAATGGGAATCACAGGAAGAAATGCCGCCTTACCGATGTGACAGGGCCACCGTGAGATGAAGACTTGAAGAGGATGCAGATGGAGGATGGAGATTAAAAACCAGTGCTAGAGTGGCTGCAGCAGAGTACAGTGCAACCATCTTGGGAAGAAGTTTTACAGGATAAGCCCTGCAACCAAGAGCTACTGGAGTCAGTGGGACCTTCTTCGTTTAAACAATGGGCTACTGGAGCATCAGTGGGAGACACCCAATGGCCTCAGCAAGTATTGGCAACTGGTGGTACCAAAGAAGATGAGGTCCGAGATCTTGGATGAGTCCCATAACCAGATCACTAGTGGGCACCTGGAAGTGAAGAAAACACTAAGCCGGATGCAACAGAGGTTCTATTGGACTGGCATGCGGGAGGATGTTGAAGAGTGGTGTCGGGCCTGTGATGTATGCTGTGCCAAGAAGGGACACAAGAAACGTGGTTGTGCCCCTCTCCAGCTGTACCAAGTGGGTGCACCGATGGAAAGAGTCACGGTGGACATTGCTGGACCTTTGCCACTCACTGAGTGAGGAAACCGGTATATACGTGTTGCCATGGACTACTTCACAAAATGGCCAGAAGCCTATGCTATCCCTGATCAAGAGGCTACAACTGTTGCTCAGGTGTTGGTTGATCAGTTTTTCTGTCTATTTGGGATGCCACAAGAGCTACATTCAGACCAGGGTAGAAACTTCGAGTCGGCTGTGTTCCGTGAATGCTGCAAATTATTGGGGATCAAGAAGACCAGGATGACTCCTCTAAGACCACAGTCAGAAGGGATGGTGGAGAAATTCAATTGGACCCTGGGACAAGAACTGGTAACGTGCTGTGTTGATGGACAAACAGAATGGGACTGGAAATTACCTGCAATGGTGATGGCATATCGGTCTGCATCCCATGAGTCTACCAGCTACACTCCTGCAAAACTGATGTTGGGCCACGAGTTACATTTACCTGTTGACTTGTTAATGGGGAGACCACCTGGTGATGAGCTGCCTACAGACACCACCAGCAATGTGAAGCACCTTCAGGAAAGGCTGGCTGAGGCACATCATCAAGTGCGAGGAGCTCTCAAGTTTTCAGGAGAGGTGATGAAGTGCAAGTATGATGCAAGGCAAGTGAGGTGAACTTCAAGGATGGTGACCAAGTTTGGTTATACAATCCTCAGCGAAAGAAGGGACAGTTACCGAAGCTGCAAAGCCCATGATGAGCCTTACACTGTGTTGGACTGCCTATCAGACGTAACATATCGGATTCGGGGAGGCAGGAAGTCTCTCCCAAAGGTGGTATGCATGAACCCTCTGTGGCAATACCATGGGCCAGGACAGTTCAGCTGGGACATCTCCAAGGAATCATGCTCTCCCGCACCCGAGGATGTTAAGAAGGACCAAGGAGCTGAAGTGCAAGAGGATGGTGACAGTTTACCAAGAGAAGAAGTGAATCAGGAAGAGGACCAAGACCTTCCTGGAGAAACTGTTTGGAGGAATAAGGACGTCGTCGGAAGCGGCATAGAAGACCTGATAAGTTGAAGGATTATCTTGTGTATAGTTAGATGTTTCATTAGGATTAAGGTTTATGTTTGTATATAGTGTAGTTTTGTCGGCATGAGAAAGAACTAGGGAGTGGGTAGAATTAAGAAGCGAGATTTGCCAGTTAGGTGCCGAGATGTCTCTCGACGTTTCCCGATGTTTACAGTGATTTCGGTACGAGTCAGAGTTGCCATTTTACCTGCTGTTTTCGAATGTAGTTATTTCATAAGTTGTACATTAATTTTTGTGTTCTTTTTCTTTATAATGTTTTATTTAAGTGATTGCTTGTTAAATTGTGTAATTCAAGTTTGCATGGTAAATGATTTATGGTGTTATGTAATGTAGGAAAACTCTAGCATGTTTTAATGTCTCCTAGTTGGTAAGTGTTGTTGCTGGGGGCTGATATGCAAGACCAGCATTGTGGATAAGTAAATGATCCTCGAGCAATGCAAGTTTATATAAGGATGGATAAGAGACTAGAACAAGTTCAGTTGGTTTTCAGTTCAGTTTGAGTGAAGTTCAGTCGGTTTTAGTTCAGTTTGTGAAGTGTTGCTGGCAAGCATTAAGTGTAATTACTCAAAGTGAAGATATTTTCGCTACTTGTGAAAAACTGTGAAGTGTTGTCAAGCATTAAGTGTAATAACTGAGTGTTGTTAAACATTAAGTGTAATTGCAATCAGTAAAGTGTGTATAGCTCCAGTGCTTGTGAGAATAGCGAAGAGAAGTTGGAAACCATTAAGTGGAATTATTTGGAAAATAACGACAGTGAACTTTAAGGAGCCAGTGTTTATTTTCGCCTCAACTTATCTTGTGTACTGTACGCCTTAAGGCTGACCATAGGAAGAACAACGACTTGGCAACGTCCTTCCTGTACTGAACTACTGCTGTTGTAGTTTGTGGCAGTGTAGGGTGAGGACATAACAATAGATTACTGATAAATACTCTGTAGGTACAGCTTCGGCCAAGTGTAAGTATCCACCCTCTCCCAGTCAAACCGGACATTTGGCACCGTTGCACTCATGAATACGAGAGGTGAAGCAGGGCACAACTCATCAACCTGAGTCGGATCAGCGTGTGTGTGTGTGTGTGTGTGTGTGTGTGTGTGTGTGTGTGTGTGTGTGTGTGTGTGTACTTACCTACTTACCTAATTGTACTTACCTAATTGTATCTTTACAGGAATGAGTCAAGCTCGTACTGTCCCGTGTAGTAAACCATATTTATCGTACATATCCTTAAATTTGTGAATTGTTTTGGCACACACTATTTCATTCGGTAGTGCATTCCATTGATCAATTGCTCTGTTTGGGAAACTGAATTTCCTTACGTCTTTGTCACCTCTCTTCTTACGCAATTTTTTGCAGTGTCCTCTTGCTGATGCTTCTCCATATTTTAAGTAATCATTTATGTCTATTTTCTCCTTTCCTGATATGCATTTATATAGCATTATCATGTCACCTCTTTTCCTTCTCTCCTGTAGTGTTGGTAGATTCAGTTTATTTGGTCTTTCTTCGTAGCTTAGGTCCCTTAAGCTTGGTATCCATCTTGTAGCTGCCCTTTGAACTTTTTCAATCTTGTCTATGTGCTTTTTGGGATGAGGACTCCAGACTACTGATGCATATTCCAGGGTTGGTCTAATGAATGATGTTATTATCCTTCTTAGAATGTCTTCATTTATGTATGTGAATGCTATTCTCATATTTGCAAGCAGTGTATACATGTTCCGTACTTTCTCGCAGATGTGGTCAGCCGGAGATAGTCTGTTATTAATAATCACACCTAGGTCTTTCTCTCTTTCTGATGTGTATAGGGTTTTATTTCCTAACTTATAATCCCAATCAGGTCTTTTTCCACTTTTACCAAACTTGATTACATGACACTTGTCCACATTGAATTCCATTTGCCATGTACTACTCCATTCATGAAGTTTATTTAATTCTTCTTGTAGCTCTTTACAAGAGTCTGTGTTAGTAATTCTCCTTTGTATTTTTGCATCATCTGCAAACATATTCAGATAGCTCTCATTTCCAGTGTTACTGTTTATATCATTTATATACACTAAAAACATCACTGGTGCCAGCACTGAACCCTGTGGTACTCCACTAGTCACTTCTTTCCATGATGAGTAGTTTCCTCTTAGTACTGTCCTCATTTCTCTTTTTATGAGAAAGTCTTGCATCGAACAAAACAGTTTGCCTCAAATTCCTCCTTGATGGTACAGTTTCCATAAAAGTCTTTGGTGTGGTACTGTGTCAAAAGCTTTCTTGAAATCTAAATAGATACTGTCCACCCATCCTTCCCTTTCCTGTATTGTGTTTGTTACTCTGTCATAGTAGCTCAACAGATTAGTAACACATGATTTTCCTTTTCTGAAACCAAACTGTCTTTCTGTTATCATACTGTGTTCTTCTAGATGATTTACCCAAGCTTTTCTTATAAGTTTTTCTAATACCTTGCTTACAACACTGGTCAGTGATACTGGTCGGTAGTTGAGTGGATTTTGTCTATTTCCTTTCTTGAATAAGGGGACAATATTTGCTCTTTTCCAAATATCAGATAGTTTACCTTGACTCAAGGTTTTCTTGAAAATTAAAAATAATGGTTTACTTAACTGCTTTGCACATTCTCGTAATACCCAACATGAAATTTCATCAGGACCACTTGCTTTTCCCCTGTCTAATCTACTTAACTCCTCCTGTATTACTTTTTCTGTTATTTGTATATCTGGTAGTATGTGTGGACATGCGTGTTCCACATAGTCTCTCTCAAAATTTTTTTCGTCTGTAAAAACTAATTGGAAATTCTTATTTAATACTTCACAAACATCTTTCTCTTGTGTATAAGTGATTCCCTCGTCCGTAATGGATTGTATTATATTTTTTACTTTAGTTTTGCTTCTGATATAGCTGTAAAACAGCTTTGGTTGATCACTACTTTTATTTATTATATCCTCCTCAAACTGTTTTTGGGCTTCCCTCCTTATTCTTGTATAGTTGTTTCTTGCCTGTTTGTAATTATTATACGCCCTTTCACTATTGTGTCTTCTGTATCTATTCCACAACAAATCTCTTCTTTCTTTTGATTTTTTACATTCTGTATTGAACCATTTCTGTATTTTCTTATCTGCTTCTTTGTGCTGTGGGATGTACTTCTGGACTCCTATTTCATAAAATTCACAAAAAAATTTTTTATATACAGCATTTAAATCTTGTCCTTTATTCTCATTTTCCCAATCAACTTCTAAGAAATACTTCTTTAGGTCTTGATAATTTCCCTTTTTATAGTTCAGGCTCTTTTTGTAACTATCATTGCTGTTTACTATGTCATATGCTATCCTGAAGTTATAATTTAGTACTGCATGATCGCTTTTGCCGAGTGGAGGGTGATATATTAAACTGTCAATATCATTTTCTTGCCTTGTAAATATCAGATCTAGCACTGAAGGTACATCAAGTTCTCTTTTTCTGGTGGTTTCCCTCACATGTTGTGTTAAGAAAAACTCTTGTACGAGATCCAGGAGCTTTTGGTCCCAACAGCTTTCTTGGCTATTTATATCTAGAGTACTCCAATTTATATTTGTACTGAAGTCCCCAGTTAGTATAATTCTTTCCGATTTCTCTTCCATTTTATGTAGCAATGATCTTACACTCTGAATTGTACACTCTGCCTGTGTGTGTGTGTGTGTGTGTGTGTGTGTGTGCGTGTGTGTGTTATCGCTCTGAACGACTTTCATCGAGGTAATGCAAAATGGGAACCTAGAGACAAAATATTGTTAATGATACGCCTGAAAAGGATAGATAGTACATGATTCCATCTGCTACAAAAATGGCATGATCATTATACGGCACATAAAGATACTGCGTGAATACTGTAGTATAGGTGACAATATAATTACGGGTATTATATAACAATAATGTTCTATGCCCATCTCTGTCATAAATGAGAAACACTGCCTTTTATTACCATCTCGCTAGCTCAAGTAACAGATTCGACTCTGGTTGATGAGTCTTGCCCTGCTTCACCTGTCAAATCCATAGTTGAGACGGTGCCACATGTACGGTTTGGCTAGGAGAGGGTGGATACTTACACTTGGCCGATGCTGTACATTGCTAACCAGTAAGGTAGTCATTCCTGTGCAGTTTTAAACAGCAAGACCCCCACCAGTGAGACCTTCACCTGTAACAATTACATAAATTTTGTTTTACTAGAAGATATTGTAAAAGTAACCAATTATTGTTCCAGTATCTCTTCCAGGTGCTAATCAGCAATATCTGATTCTGTTTCTCTTGTAAGTCTTTGCAGTAACTTTGAATTTCAGAATGCTGCGGAAGACTGTTTGTGTAGCCTGCTCCGGTAGTTTCACTGGATCTCTTTTTACAGACCGTTCCTTTGTTTGTAGGATGTGCAAACTACATCAGAGCTTGGAAGACAAGCTGATGGAGGCCACATATAAAATTAACAGCCTGACCCATAAAGTTGATGTGCTGGAGTTCATTGTGAGCAAAATTGGACACACTGTGGAGGATAGCCCCACTGCTTGGCCAACCGCTGTCCAGGCTGACCATCCTCCTCCCGCTTAATTTACGTCTCCCCCCACCATACAGAATGAGTTCCAGCCAGTGTGGAATGGTGCCAGGTTTGTGAGAATAAAGAGCATCATTCCAGTAACAACATATAACAAATTCAGATTCTCGCAGAAGTAGAGGAAGAGCCCCATGAGGCACGGGTTGTGGGGGACATCATCATCCGTGGTCAGTTGGTGGAATTTTGCGGCAGGGCACCCTCTAAACAAAAGAGTTTTTGTATTCCAGGTGCAGGAGTAGATGACATAACAAAGGCTGTCAATGATATTTATGAGAATTCGGAAAATGATAGCCTTGTTATCATTCATTCAGGTACCAATGATGTCATGTGAACCTGATCAGAGGAGCTGATGGAGAAGTACAGGAAGATGATCCGATGCTACAAGGAGAAAACTAACCATACTTTAATTTCAGGCATACTCCCAAGGATTAACACAGGAAATGCCTTATTCAGCAGAGCATTTAGTATAAATAACAGAATCAAGTCACTCTGCTTACAGGAAGGAGTTGAGTTCATCGACACTTGGAAACAGTTTTATGAGCAGCGAACTTTATTTCTGAACGATGGACTACAGTTGAATGCCATTGGTTCTGCCTGTCTCGGTCGTTTGCTTAGTGATGCCATAAGTTTTTTCTGGAGAAAAAACAAGCATCACGGGAGGCAAACATAGATGTCATACGATCCGATAAATCAATTAGTAATGGAGGCTCCCCACATCGGAAAGAAAAACACATTAAAGCTATCCTTGTAAATGTGCCTAGTCTACATACTAAACTTTCCGATTTAGAGGTCCTTGTCTTTACCAAAGATTATGATGTAATTGGTATAACAGAATCGTGGCTAAATGCTGAGCTCGAGATTTTCTTGCAGTATAATTTACCAGGCTATCACATTTTCAGTAGTGAAAGGAAGAATCGTGCAAGGGGCAGAGTGTTGATATATATTAAATCAGGATTTCATCCAGTCGAAATTACCAAGCCATGTACTGAAAACACTGACACTATTTATATTCAGCTTAGAAATTAATCTTGTCATAAAATCACTCTTGGGTTAATTTATCATCCACCTGGTCATCCACTCAACATCGATAATGAAATCTACAATGAAATTGCCGAAATATCTTGTATGCAAGGCACTGTAATGTTTGGTGACTTTTATTTACCATTTCCAAAATGCGGAGAAGCCCTGTCCTCACACACAGGGTTAGACCTATATACAAACTTGCAGGAAAGTTCTCCGAATCAAATTGTAAATTATCCGACATGTGGAGCTAACATCCTAGATCTTGTCTTAGGCACATCAGAAAATGTAGTGAATAATGTTATTGTAGGAGAAGAATTTAGTACAAGTGATCACCACATGGTTACATTTAACATTAATTTCAGCGAAGACAGCCTCAAGGCCAGTTGCAAGAAAGTGTTCAACTTTAAGAGGGCAAATTTTAAGAAATTAAAGGCAATTGTAGGTGCAGGTAACTGGCATCTCATTGTCGAAACTTTAAATATCAATGATGCATGGAATTTTTTTTACAGAAACTCTCAACAGCGCCATCAGATTAAGTATTCCAGTGTCCAACAGAAGGCCTGCCAAAAATTCTAAACCTAAATGGTGGAACTCCAACATTGAACACTGTCTAGAAGCAAAAAATATTGTAAATAAATACAACGCCCTTCAACGGAAAACCAAAAAAAAAAAATAAATAAATAAATGCAGTAAGAAAAACATTGAGGAACATATTGCAAATATCAGTAAATCAATCCCCAAAAAATTTTTAATTACATAAAAAGCAAAAAGGTAATACCTCCAACAATCGGTCCCTTAATCACAGAAAATGGAGAGCATACTGATGATAAAACTATGATGCCAAAAGTTCTTAATACTGTACTTTCTTCGCCTCAGTATTTACAACAGAAAATATAAATACGATACATGCTGTATCCCGCATTCCTATAGAAGAGGGCAACACAATCACTGACATTACAGTTAGAAATCAGCAAATTAAAAGAGAATAAAACTCCAGGACCGGACAAAATATTGCCACGTGTATTGAAGGAACTACAGAATGTAATATCAAAGTCTTTGTCTGAAGTTTTTAACCTATCACTTAAGAGCAGTAAGGTGTCACATGAACAGATGCTTGCTAATGTAACCCCAATATTCAAAAAGGGGAACAGAGCTCAAACAGAAAACTACCGTCCAATTAGTTTAACATCGGTGGTTTGCAAATTGCTTGAAACTATTATCAGAGACAAGTCTGTGATACATTTAGAAACAAACAATCTCATCAAAGATTTGCAACGTGGTTTTCATAATAATCGCTCTTGCCTTAAGAATCTGCTGGACTTTTTCAATGAGGGAACATGTACGACGAGACTATATCTGTTCATGTGGTCTACCTCGATTTTCAAAAGACTTTCGACAATGTTCCACACAAAAGACTCCTTCAAAAGCTAAAGGCACACGTTTTCAGCAGCAGTGTTCTCGGGTGGGTAGAAGACTGGCTTACCAGATGAAAGCAATGAGTTGTAATAAATGGAAAAGAGTCAGACTGGATAAATGTTACAAATGGAGTGCCGCAAGGTTCAGTGTTAGGCCTTCTTCTTTTCTTAATAAATGTAAATGATACTATGAAGGATTGTGTTGTAAGATCTCAAAATTTGCTGATGATACAAAAATACATAACAGAGCAGATACAGCACGCAAAGGCAGGCAATTCCGAGAGATCTTGATCGACTGTTTAACTGGGCCCAAGTTTGGCAAATGGATTTCAATATTAATAAATGCAAAGTGCTAAACATTGGCAGTAAAAATGTAAGAGCTAGTAATAGCATGAATAATGTCCAATTTGATAGGGTTAACCATGAAAAAGACCCTAGAAGTTATAATAACAAACGATTTGAAACCAAGCAAACGATGCAGAGAAGCTGTGAAAAAAGCCAATAAATTGATTGGATTCATAGGCATAGCATTTGAATATAAATCTGATAATATCGTCCTCACTTTGTATAATTCCTTAGTACGCCCGCACTTGGAGTATTGCGTTCAGTTTTGGTCACCATATTATAAAAAAGGATATGGAAATGCTTGAAAGAGTACAGAGAAGGATGACAAAAGATGATACCTAGACTGAGAAAGAAACCGTACGAAGAATGGTTAGAAGTCCTCAATCTCTTAACCCTAACTAATCGGAGGTTACGAGGAGATTTAATTCAAGTATTCAAAATATTCAAAGGACATGATAACATGGCTGTCGAAAAATACTTCACAGTTGATCACTCGAATTATACCAGAGGCAATGAGCATAAAATAATTGGCAAATGATTCCAGTCACATGAAGCTAAGTATTTCTTCTTTAACAGAGTTGTAAATATAGGGAATAAATTGCCCTCCAAAGTAGTAAACTGTTATACAGTACCAACCTTTAAAGGTCGCCTGGATAAGTATTTGTCATCTAACCCCCAGCTTAATATGTTTACTCATGAATAAAACACTTGTGTATGTATAATTTTTTTATTTTATTTTTTTTAGAGCCTAGATCAATTTATTAAATGCAAATATAGTATATGCACAGATAGAATATGCTCAGATAGCCCTGTGTTAACGGTCACTATTCATACTTTCGACCTGTGATGGGCTATGGATCACTGAGGGTCCCTGTTGGTTAAGTGGCCACCAGCGGGATTTTTTTAATGTACCAAGGGTCACTGCTTCAGGAGGTGACTTGTGTGCTTGTCCCGCATGGGAAAATTCCTAGTCTCAGTGGAATGAACGGAGCTGAGGCCTGACTGACTGCTGCCTACCTTAATAGCGCCAGGCAAGATTGCTGCACCACCCCTGAACATCCACACTGTGCACTGTGCAATTTCCACGCTGTGTCTGCAGACGCCCTGTTAACTCAACGTATCCGTACATAGTTTCATGCGTTATTTATTTATTTATTTAATTATTCACGTTACTTTACTACTTTCTCTTTCAGGTTATTCATATTAGCAGGTTATAGATAAAGTACTATAGAATGTAGCTTTTCCTTTTCAGTCTTTCCTATGAAATTACCATGTCAGTTTTTCCATGCTGCATGGTGGTTTTTCTCACTTTGTCTTGCCAGTTTTAACTGGAGGGTTTGGAGGCGGAGGGAGCTTTCTTGTTTTACTATCCTTATCCCTCAGCATGTAAATTTAGATCTCGTAGTCATAGCCTACTCTGTAACAAACAGCCTCGAAAGGACCATGAGGTCTGTTGCTGTTTGTTTTCCTTTGTACTCCTTTGTACTCCCTTTTGCCCTCCCCCTTGGCAGGACGGCAGGAATGACCGGCCAAACAAGCCAAGGTGGGGGTTCCTATCCACTAAGATTTTTTTTTTTTTTTATTAAAACGTGAGCAAAATTGTACTCTCTCAGCTCTAATCACTGGACCCATGATCTGATAATTCTTCCAATATTTCAAGTCTTTCCGTTACCGAGCACATCGCATCGTCAGTCAAAACACCATCGCGTTCTTGTCCAGTGCATTTAACACATCTCACCTCACACAGACACTGGGATTTTATTAGTTCTGCAACGATGATAATACAATAAATATATTTAAAAAAGAAGAGCATAAATAGACAGTTTATAAACAGTTCTAAAATATTTGTGTGTTTACAGTGGACAGGTGGCATGGTGGATGAGGTACGAGACTGAAAATTTATAGACTCTGGATCGAATCCCGGACTTGTGATTTCCCTTATTAATTAAAATCTTGCGGAATTAGACGCTTAAATATTACTTTCGTTGTATTAAATTTTGGATGATTATATCTCAGTCGGTATTGCTGCTATATCCACGTACTTACCAACGCTTTTTCGAACATTTAGTTTCTAATTTATTAATAAAAATCTTGCAGAATTTGACGCTTAAACATACCTTCCGCTGTATTAAGTTTTGGTGCCATAGTGGCACTTGCTGGCCCGTCATTGGCCATCTGGCCATGCGGGTGGGATTTGCTGACCTGAGGCTGGTCTATGACCGTCTGGGTGGGATTTGCTGACTTGTGATTGGTCTATGACCGTCCTGGTGAGACTTTGCTGACCTGTGACTGATTTATGACGGTCCAGATGGTACTTTGCTGACCTGTGACTGGTCCATGACTAGTACAGTTCGCTAACTGATAGGCACTACAACCATCCAAACCTAAATAGCATCTTTCTAGAACTAACCAATAGAAAAAAACCATCTGAAGAGACACGAGTACACTTAGCCAGACTGAAATGCTGCCATGATCTTTTCCTCCTACAATACCAACAGAAGATACGGCTCACAAACAATCCATTTTGTCCACACTGAAACGGTGCCCACCACACCACATCGCATTTACTCACCACTTGCATCACACGATGGCAATGCAAGCAGTCAAGCAGTCATTCAACACAAAACCTCCGGGAGCGATCGGCGAAGTCGCCGATATCTTTCAGTCCACTTATTTCACAACAATTGAACCTGGGATTACAACAACAACTGTAAAATTCACTCATTAACCTGCATATCCATTATCGTACCTTACAAACCATGATACCTTACCAACAAATCACCCCATTTTACTTTCCACTTCACTCACCAATCTAATAACAATGATGAAATTATTCTTGTTTGCCTGTAAGCATGTCACTGTTGTTGCCACGGTCATATCACCCACCATTATTGCCACCTGCCCTATCATCCACCAGCATCTCTGCCTCTCCTTGTGACAAGCAAAGGAGCGAGAAGTGGGTGAAGACAATGGGCTGTGACGGTGGTGGCCGGTGAGGAAGGGTGTGATGGTCCTGCAGGGGCATGAATAGACTAATATGGCCTGATTGGACTGAAATGGTCTAAATGGCCTCAAACGGCCTAAATGTTTCGAAAATGGCACAGGTAAACATGAAATGACACGTGAATGGATCTAATTTGTCCTGATTAGTTCAGATTGGACTTTTAACGACTTGAAGAATCCGTCTTGACCTGAATGGACTGGACTTGGTTCGCCTCTTTTACAGTTTCTCCTTTTTTCGTCACTCCTTCCATTACTTCACATCGTGTTCTCTATTGTAACCGTTCGTACTAACTGTAAGTCTCCTCCTCTCCCCACATATTTATACAGGGTTTACTATGTCACCCTCACACTGACCAGACCAACTGCACATTGTCAGTCATTCAGTTGCACTGCTGATTATGACACTGTACCCAACACACACTACTTCTAAGCCACTCCTTTTCATCCCTTATGACCCTCCCAGCCTATAGACAGATTAAGCTTCATATTAGTGGCGTAATATTCCCCCAGTGATATAAAGTTACAGAAACAGTTTACTGTAATACCGTAAACCAGTAAATTACTTTTCATCGTCCTATTCCACTTCCCCGTTGCCTGCCTATGGTGCAGACGAGTTGCCTTCGGTCGTTACTGCTGTGTTTGTCCTGGGTTTGTTCTTCCCATTCCACTTTTATCTTTCTTTACAAATGGCCCTCGTCTTTGTGGTGCCATGTCTGCTCATTTCTTTGCTAGTCTCGTATGGTGATTCTTGCCAGACGGTAGGTTCCCGATTATTTTATTAATTATCAAAATATACGTCAATTTCGGATTTAGGAGTTTATAAACCCGTCTTTATATAGATAGATAGATAGGTAGATAGATAGATAGACAGATAGACAGACAGATAGATAGATAGATATAGATATAGATACAGATATATAGATATATAATGACTGATAATACTGCTACATAGGTGTCAACCAAATCTAATTGTGTGAATTTTGGATCAGCTGTTTGATACCAATCAACATACTAAGAGGAAAAGCATGGCACTGATATACGATATCCAAGCGATGGAGTATCAGAAATAGTGTAATTGTCATATGCCAAGATTAACGCAACTTTGTTCTCAGTAACTCTTTTTTTTCTTTTTTTTAATATTGACATGTAGGCAGTGACGTTATTTATTTTATTTTTTTCGGGATCAGTCTCAGTCCAAAATATCACCCAATCTTAGTCGAGACCCAAACTAGGGAAACAAGAATGGTCCGGCATTTAGGACACGACCGGATACCTTCCTCCTCCTCCTCCTCCTTCCTACTCCAAGAACTATGACTGCTATTGTTTTGGTAGTTCATAAAAGTTCATCATGCTCAGGACGAATTGCTGTAGACATATCACAAAGTTCTAAAAATCGTTATGAACACATAATAACGTGATAGATATCTCATACAAAAGTAATTGAACGATATAATAATTTGAAATTAGATTAACTCATAGTATTATTTTTGATAAACTTTAAGCTCGTTTAAGATCTCCACCTGTTAATGTAGTCGGAATGCAGTCATCTTTAGAACAAAAATTAAAAAACAGAATCAATAAATCTTGAACATCTTGTATGGCAAGTCAAAACATGAACACGTTTTACATAAGCCGGGAGGCCACAAAAAAAACTACAACATTAAAAGTTTAATGGATACTAAACGTTACTGATAAACTTTGCTGAACTTTAGCTATGTATGAGTATAAAACATTTTATTCATACTTGTATATTCTCCTATTTTTAACTTGACAGGCGTCGGGCTGACTCTGAAAGATGGGTGAGTGTGAAGTTACCTGCGAAATTAAGTTTTCTGATCTATCAGGTGGGGCCAGTAGTCCGGGGGCTTGAATGATGAGTGAGCGGGAGTGTGGCTCGTGCAGCTGGGTAAAATATGGTTAGTACTGTATCTCATTCTACCAGTTTATTTTTGGCTCTCAGAACCTTCCTTGCCTCACCTTGGGGGTGCGAAAAGAGATGATGATGATGATGATAATGATGGTAAAGATGATGATGATGTTGATGAAAATGATATCTTCACTCCTGCAACTATACTGTTTTCGTCTTAATTTGCCCCAGACTTTCGTCCCTTTGCAGTTTATTTTGCCTAACTCAGTGACAGAAATTAAGACAGTGCTACGGCTCTACATTCATCTATAGCAATTTTTCGTGATCATGAGCATACTGAAGTGTTACTCTATTAGTTCATAAGCATTCGAGATGGAAATAGAGTGATTTTGGGCCATACCAAAGTAAAAAGAGTATATATATATACCAGACCCTTAACACTTAAATAAGTGGAATGATTAGAGTAAAACACACACACACACACACACACACACACACACACACACACACACACACACACACACACACACACACACACACAGTGTTCATAATTGGTCTGAAGATTGCATGTCGGAAAATATGATCAGACCCGTCTAAAATACGGTCAGTTATCTCTAACCGCTTCGCCACGAGAGAGTCTTTAAGTGTAGATTAGTAGTACCCTTCAGTAAAGGTTTTTCTTAAGCTAAATAAAAACGTTTTGGGAAGCTGGAATAAAGACACCAGCCAAAAGAAAAGACTACTGATTAATCCCAGATGCCTCTTAGTAAAGCAGAAAATAACAGCTTGGTATTAGACAAAAAAATTATATAAAGTACTGATAGGACTAATAAAACACACACACACACACACACACACACACACACACACACACACACACACACACACACACACATTACATTACATTGCATTTATTTTTTCTGCGTTAGGTAATATCACTATTTATCCTAGTTCAGAAATTCATTAACCCAGAATACAATTTATTGTGATTATTATTACGTATCATCTTTACCAGAAACAAGAGAGAAATTTTCTGCAAAAAATGGCATAAGGTCTTTGTGAGGACTTTATACGATCCTGGCGACTAACGAGACATGGCTGGTGATACCACAGAAGGGGGACGTTTTGAAAACTGTGAACCCCAAAAACGGTATCTCCTGAAGGAGCTTAACTCTTCCTGAGGCGTCATAGCGTAGTCACTGTTGTGGTCACGGTCGTGCTGGAGGCCAGTCACGGGGTCAGTCGATCCTGGTCCTGCGCTGCGCCCTGTTCCGGGCCAGGGGGGCTGCAGGACTCGAACCAACTTCAGCTGGGTGGCAAGCCAAAGCCTTCCAACCCAACCACCGCAAACTGGCCGATGCCAACGTGCTTGGAACTGTTATTTATATCCACCAGACCTGCAGTGTTATGATGTTACTAGAAATGTGTTTAGTCGTCTCATAATTACATGCTTATTATTATTATTATTTTTTTGTTAGTGAACCACACACCCCTACTCTAGGAAGCAATGGTATTTCTGCAGTGAAAAATATCAGGCAATAACCTTGCTTTTATTCGGTGTGCAAATCCTTAAGTACGATCAATACAGTAACTGATGTAAGTTTTCCATTAATAATTCTATTTAGTCCTCATAAAACTGAGAACCCAGGACTATTTGAAATGACTGAATTAGTAACATTCCATTACCTGAAAATTAACTTTATCTTTGGCAATATTATATCTGGGCAGGATACGTTTGTATCTGTTATAATTTAGATCAAGTACAGTCGCGGACACACGTTAGTCTAATTATCACCTTTACTTCTCACTTCCCTCAACTGATAAATAATCCCAAGGCAGAGGATTGATATGTTTCCCAGCCTCCAAATTATATTCTTTTTGAGATGATGCATCATATAGGAATGTGGCAGATATGTCCCAGATGCGAAACAGACGCAGTGAAAAATAAAGCAGCTTTTGCCCCAGGCTGTACACCGCTGATCCACTCATGACACACTCAGTGAAATAAGTCCAAACCGACACACACACACACACACACACACACACACACACTTCGGTACGGAGATCTACATTCTATTTAGTTCTTGCTATCACATCACGGAAGCTGTTCTCCTCTTGCAGTCCACTATCCTCCCTTTGGGGACAAGGGAGAGAACTGAGGAACGTTTGTATCATCGGGCAGTAGAGCCACCAAGTTGTATCTGTGCCACCACGTGAAGGCGTCCCTCCTCAACACCATAATGATACGTAGAGTAAGGACAACAAATACTGTAAATGACTTCGTCGCACCTCGTCCTAATCGATTTATTATGCAGAGAGAGAGAGAGAGAGAGAGAGAGAGAAAAATTTTTTTTTTCTGTGGACATGGTTTCCATGTATAACATACAAGAGGATACTGTGATGCTGTGTGCCGAATAAACCAGTAAGGATGAGGTGCTGCGAAGCCTCTTATACTACTTTTATCATCAATGCCTATGTGCATCACGTTTGTCCAAGTAACAATCTTCGCATTAAATAAGACCTATAACACTGACATTGTATCCAAGTCCCCAAGCTTATTATACGGCTGGTGGAACTGGAAAATGTCAAACAGAATTTGTCCAAGGGTTTGACCGGCCACAACATAATGACGGCGTTAATTCACAAGTCTCTGATTGCCAGCATAATGACAGCGTTAATTCACTAGGCTCTGGTTGTCAGAGACGCCGTGGCAGTGTTGTTGGATATTCCCTCGTGGTGGTGAGGGACGCCCACCACAACAGACTTCACGGTGAAGGTTTTTATTTGCTCTATCTTTCTGTCTTTATTTGTCTACCTGTCTATCTACCTATCTGTATTTGTATCTGCCTAGGAATTTATCTATCTGTACTGGTCTGCCTATCTGTGTCTTGTTTGTTTTATTCAGTTATTGTCTGGTAGGTGTTTTGCTCTCCTTCACTGTTATCCTTGTCGCTACATAACGCCTTAGATATTTGTCCTTTTCTTAGAATCGGACCACGATGTTTAGCCTGTGGGAAGGCGAGAGGGAGACATCAGGAGGTGAGCGGGGGTAAGAGGGATTGTTTTAACCTATTGCAAAGCTGAATAAAATCGTCAGAAGGCAGCATGAATAAGATATAAAAGACGTCATCGTTGTGAAGGGGTGATTCTCTAACACTACTCCTAGTCTTATAGTTATATATTTGTCTTTATTGTTTTCTTGTATTATGCTTCCTCTTGATGTTCTCGTCAGCTCGACGGTTTGTCTTATTCTCGTTGACTTAGAGGTAACAAGTCTTCTGCCATATATTTCTGCCTGTAACACCTTATTTTTCTTTTGTACTCAACTATTTGTGCTGGAGAGGGACGCCTTCATTTGGTGACGCTGATGTAACCGGGCGACTCAACTGCCTGGTTATATACACGTTCCTCAACTACTACCCTTTTTCCCGAAAGAATGGTGGACTAAAGAAGGTAGCTTAAGCCTGCAATCCACTGGATTCACGTTTCAGATAAGCCGAGGGCCCAGCAACAACGTAATTGATTCAGGCCATGTTGGTGATGGACATACATGGCATACACGGGGAAATAAAGGTGTAATATACAAAACAAGTCAGTTATGATGTCATTGGATTGAAAGGAATAAAGCGGAAGGACAAACACGCATAAAATAAATACCTTAAAGGAGAAAATAAATATATAAAATATCGTATGCTGGATGATGGCCGTCCCCACCCTTACTGCAGAGTAACCAGGTGCCTCACCATGGCTATCTCTGGCTGGCCTGGCTTCAGTGTAAGTAAATTATCTGGTGGCGCTGGGTTTATGTGATCGATTTCACTGTACTATTATCGACAGATTTAATCTTTTGGATACGCTGGGTTTATGTAACTGATTTACGTGTGCTGAGAAAGCTAATCATAAAGCTTTTGGCTGCGGTAAGTTATTGTGACCTACCTGTAGTCGGATTATTCGAAACTCATTGTTGACAAGATTATGTATGATTCTTGTGGGGCGGAGTTGGGTGCATCTGCAAGAAACTATGAAAAAAAATAATCATAACGCTTTTTTAAGCAGTGTTATCTTTGGATTAGAGTTTAGACTTCATTACAATTCTTCGTAAAGTGACGAAATCTGCAGAGTGCACCTTAATGTTTTCTTGCATGCTATATGTGATATTAATAGCGTCATATTTTTGTTCATTCTAGACGATTTCTTACATTTAAGAAAGAAACCACGTGTTAGAAGGTTTAATAAAACCTATATTAAACCTATCAAGGTCAATAAGGTTTCGTTAAGCAGATATAAAAAAAAAAATGCTTGGATAAAGCTAGAGCAAAGTTAAAATTACGTGGCCGTGTTGTGTTGACCGCCGCCCCCCGCCACCACGAGAGGGATAGCACCGGCTCTGCCATGGCGTCAGGGGGCCATGTTGTCGTTAGTAAAGGACAGTTGATAACGTTTATTCTTTACCGGTAATTTTTCTGTTACGCACTGGCCTCCCGCTTTATATTACTGGTGACATGTTGACAGTAGGCCAGTAACAGTAGTAGATTTGCTGCCGTTTGTGTTGCTATTGCTGTAGCCACAAAAGCTCACTTGTCCGGGAACCAGGTACAGTGTAGGTTGAAACTGTCTTTTTCTTGTAGTTCGCCATGGGAGGACATGGAGGAAGCTGAGAGACTTAAAACTGGTTATATCGGTTCTACTGCTGGAGGCACTCCTCTTCAGAACCATGTCGATAGTAAAGGGAAATATATAACATACCAGAGAATAATCAGGCGCAACATGTAAAACAAATTACTAGGGAAGAACTGCCCATATACAAACAACAATACGGCTATATAATTTCATATACTGTAATATCTATAGAACATATACTCGTATATAATATGGGAAAATGTTTATGCATTGTATGTTATATAACTATTTAAATAATCATTAACCTCATTCTGTATTCAAAGATTTGCTCAATACTTAGACACAGTCGGATATTATAAACTACGTAATACCCCAATTGAAGGTTACATTATGCTCCTTCCACAGTTCCTCCGTGGAATAAGAGTGACTCTCGATCGTCGTCTGGTAAGCGATGGCGTCTCTCAAATACCTTATCCTTAGCCAGTTATGTTGCATTCTACGACTTTATATTCTTCTGAATGTTATTTATAGGGCAACTAGCCTAAATGTGATCGTATTGCATTTTCACAGTGCAGGTCTGTCGAACAAGAGGTCTCCAGTGCACAGGATATATTAAAATGTGACTAAAATTACTCTTACCCAAACATTCGCGTCATCTTACCTCCTCTCCTCTCCTTTCCCTGGTTTTCATTATGCTCGTCCCTTTCTACTTCACTTTTTTTTTTATTCTCCATTATAGCTTTAATCACTAGGCTGTGTGTTATGTAACATCCAGGGAAGAAATATTACAACAGTAATGTCAAATCTCCAGTTCACACACACACACACACACACACACAC
This sequence comes from Coenobita brevimanus, assembly GCF_032717465.1. Classification (NCBI taxonomy): domain Eukaryota; kingdom Metazoa; phylum Arthropoda; class Malacostraca; order Decapoda; family Coenobitidae; genus Coenobita; species Coenobita brevimanus. Next base: position 11,018,571 of record NC_137006.1, read on the forward strand.
ACACACACACACAGCAAAAGTACAATCGGAGATTTATGAAAACTTTTTTGCATCGATTTTTGCCAGTGTTATCATCACATTATATCGAGTAATCTTTACAGATTATTCCCGCTAATTTCATAGACAAGGCCCTCCGGAACACGATAGCGTAACCGAATGTCTTATACTATACGCCTCAACCAAGTTATTGATTTTTTTTTTATTCACGGGCTGTAAATCCGGTTTGAGTGTTGTGCAGTCGGCTACAACTTGATATTTTTGTTATTTCTATGTACCGTTTTTTTTTTTTTTTTTTTTTTATGTAACAAGCGTGGCATTCGTTTCTCTTCATGAAACAGCATTAAGTGTAAATTCATTGTAAAGTTATATTCAGACTGGATAAACTCGGTCCGGATTGTACAGTAGAAGTTCCAAATTTGTAAGGTTCTGCTGATCCATCCGTGGTGGGTGAGATCGAGTCCACCCCCACACAGGTGATGCGAACTGTAGCCTATCCATACACGGAAAGAGCTGGGCGGCATGACAACTCGAGAATTAGAGTTGGTAGGATTCGTTGGTTTGTTTGTCTAGTTACTCATCTTGGCATGTGGTTGGCTTGGTTGGTTGGTTGGCTTGGTTGGCTGTGTTGGTTGTTGGATGGTCGCGGAACGTGGAAGGCTTGATCCTTCTGGGAAGTGAGGAGGGGTGTCATCTGCGGTCCGGGACCTGGGTGTATCACGAATCACGGAACGAGAGACTGGCTGTGATCCGGGATGCGACGGGGTGTGTTGGTTGGTTGTCTTGACTGGCTGATTGATTGGATTGACTGGTTTGGTTGGCTTCGTTGCTGGAGGTCGCTGAACGGGGAAGGCATGATCGCTCTGGGTTTCATCTGGGGCCCGGAACCTGGGTGCATCACGAATCACGGAACGGGAGACTAGCTGTGATCCGGGATGCGACAAGGTGTGTTGGTTGATTGTCTACTTGATTGGCTTGCTGAGTGGCTTGATTGCTGATAATTCACCATCTCATAACTCACCATCCATAGCCCATACCACTCATAGATCAGCATCACACATAGCCCATCATCACCCATAGCCTATCATCACTCATAACCCATCATCACTCACAGCCCATCATCGCTCATAACCCCATCATCACCCATAGCCTATTATCACTCATAATCCATCATCACTCATAGCCCATCATCACCCATATCCTATCATCACTCATAACCCATCATCACTCACAGTCCATCATCACTCATAACCCATCATCACCAATAGCCTATCATCACTCATAACCCATCATTCATAGCCCATCATCACTCATAACCCAGCACTCATAGCCCATCATCACTCATAACCCATCATCACTCATAACCCATCATCACTCATAACCCATCATCACTCATATCCTATCATCACTCATAACCCATCATCACTCACAGTCCATCATCACTCATAACCCATCATCACTCATAGCCCATCATTCATAGCCCAATATCACTCACAACCTATCACTCATAGAGCATCACCACTCATAACCCATCACTCATAACACACCATCTCTCATAGCCCATCATCACTCATAGCCCATCATCACTCAGGGCCCATCATCACTCACAGTCCATCATCATTCATAACCCCTCCTCTCTCATAACCCACCATCTCTCACAACCCAGTATTTCTCATAACCTACCAGCTCACAAAACCCACTATCTCCCATAACCCTCCATTACTCATAACCCACCATCTCCCATAACCCAGCATCACTCATAACCCACCATCTCACATAACTCACCATCTCACATAACTCACCATCTCACATAACCCACCATCTCACACAACCTACCATCACTCATAACCCACCATCTCCCATTGCCCTCCATCACTCATAATCCACCATCTCCCATAACCCAGCATTTCTCAAAACCCAGCATCACTCATAACCCATCATCACTCATAGACCAGCATCTCTCATAACGCACCACCTCTCATAACCCACCATCTCTCATAACCCACCATCACCCATTGACCAGCATCACTCATCATCCATCATCACTCATAACCCACCATCACTCACAGACCAGCATCATTCGTAGACCAGCATCATTCATAAACCAGCATTACTCATGACCCATCATCACTCATAGACCAGCATCTCTCATAACCACCATCCTAAGTCTTACGAATTTCTGTCTGATGGTTCACTGTGTAATCATTCAGCAGTATGAACAGTGAGCAATAGAGATACTTCTATAACTGTAATATTTAATATTTTACTGAAGTATTGGTTCATTAATACTATTGCCTATTGGGTAGCATATCATGGAATCCTAATGGAAACACATCCAAAACGTAGCTATAATATATATATATATATATATATATATATATATATATATATATATAACACACAGGCTAGTGATTAAAGCTGTAATGAAGAAATACAAAAAGCAGTGAAGTAGAAAGGGACGAGCATAATGAAAACCAGGAAAGGAGAGGAGAGGAGGTAAGATGACGCGAATGTTTGGGTAAGACAGTACTTTTAGTCATATTTTAATATATCCTGTGCACTGGAGACCTCTTGTTCGACAGACCTGCACTGTCAAAATGCATTACGATCACATATATATATATATATATATATATATATTTTTTTTTTTTTTTAGATACAAGAGCCAGTATACTGTGCAAGCTGCCATTAAAACAATATTCGACACTTCCTAACATTTCACCAAAATCCTCCCCATGCACCGTTCTTCCTTTCCTACTCCTCGCCGCGTCTTGTCGACTTCATTTGCCTGTCTCAGCTTTTCCTACAGCCATCAAACGCTATGTTTCTATTCCAGCCTTACAAAGGAAGTAACAGTGTTGTATAAGTCAATGACTGACAATTATGTTGATTTATACCCTCTCCTGTATGCTTTACATAATCCTTAATTTAAAAGTGGATTTGTGTGTGTGTGTGTGTGTTCTTACCTAATTGTTCTTCCCTAATTGTATCTTTACAGGAATGAGTCAAGCTCGTACTGTCCCGTGTCTTAAACCATATTTAGCGTACATATCCTCAAATTTGTGAATTGTTTTGGCACACACTATTTCATTCGGTAGTGCATTCCATTGATCAATTGCTCTGTTTGGGAAACTGAATTTCCTTACGTCTTTATCACCTCTCTTCTTATGCAGTTTTTTGCAGTGTCCTCTTGCTGATGCTTCTCCATATGTTAAGTAATCATTTATGTCTATTTTCTCCTTCCCTGATATGCACTTATATAGGATTATCATGTCACCTCTTTTCCTTCTCTCCTGTAGTGTTGGTAGATTCAGTTTATTTAGTCTTTCTTCGTAGCTTAGGTCCCTTAAGCTTGGTATCCATCTTGTAGCGGCCCTTTGAACTTTTCAATCTTGTCTATGTGCTTTTGAGATGAGGACTCCAGACTACTGATGCATATTCCAGGGTTGGTCTAATGAATGATGTTATTATCCTTCTTAGCATGTCTTCATTTATGTATGTGAATGCTATTCTCATATTTGCAAGCAGTGTATACATGTTCCGTACCTTCTTGCTGATGTGGTCAGCCGGAGATAGTCTGTTATTGATAATCACATCTAGGTCTTTCTCTCTTTCTGATGTGTATAGGGTTTTATTTCCTAACTTATAATCCCAGTCAGGTCTTTTTCCACTTTTACCAAACTTGATTACATGACACTTGTCCACATTGAATTCCATTTGCCATGTACTACTCCATTCATGAAGTTTATTTAATTCTTCTTGTAGCTCTTTACAAGAGTCTGTGTTAGTAATTCTCCTTTGTATTTTTGCATCATCTGCAAACATATTCAGATAGCTCTCATTTCCAGTGTTACTGTTTATATCATTTATATACACTAAAAACATGATTGGTGCCAGCACTGAACCCTGTGGTACTCCACTAGTCACTTCTTTCCATGATGAGTAGTTTCCCCTTAGTACTGTTCTCATTTCTCTTTTTATGAGAAAGTCTTGCATCCAACAAAACAGTTTGCCTCGAATTCCTCCTTGATGGTACAGTTTCCATAAAAGTCTTTGGTGTGGTACTGTGTCAAAAGCTTTCTTGAAATCTAAATAGATACTGTCCACCCATCCTTCCCTTTCCTGTACTGTGTTTGTTACTCTGTCATAGTAGCTCAACAGATTAGTAACACATGATTTTCCTTTTCTGAAACCAAACTGTCTTTCTGTTATCATACTGTGTTCTTCTAGATGATTTACCCAAGCTTTTCTTATAAGCTTTTCTAATACCTTGCTTACAACACTGGTCAGTGATACTGATCGGTAGTTGAGTGGATTTTGTCTATTTCCTTTCTTGAATAAGGGGACAATATTTGCTTTTTTCCGAATATCAGGTAGTTTACCTTGACTCAAGGATTTCTTGAAAATTAAAAATAATGGTTTACTTAACTCCTTTGCACATTCTCGTAGTACCCAACATGAAATTTCATCAGGACCACTTGCTTTTCCTCTGTCAATTCTACTTAACTCCTCCTGTATTACTTTTTCTGCTATTTGTATATCTGGTAGTATGTGTGGACATGCATGTTCCACATAGCCCCTCTCAAAATTTTTTTCTTCTGTAAAAACTAATTGGAAATTCTTATTTAGTGCTTCACAAATATCTTTCTCTTGTGTATAAGTGATTCCCTCGTCCGTAATTGATTGTATTATATCTTTTACTTTGGTTTTGCTTCTGATATAGCTGTAAAACAGCTTTGGTTGATCACTACTTTTATTTATTATATCCTCCTCAACCTATTTTTGGGCTTCCTTCCTTATTCTTGTATAATCGTTTCTTTACTGTTTGTAATTATTATTCGCCCTTTCACTATTGTGTCTTCTGTATCTATTCCACAACAAATCTCTTCTTTCTTTTGATTTTTTACATTCTGTATTGAACCATTTCTGTATTTTCTTATCTGCTTCTTTGTGCTGTGGGATGTACTTCTGGACTCCTATTTCATAAAATTCATAAATTTTTTATATACTGCATTTAAATCTTGTCCTCTAAGCTCATTTTCCCAATCAGCTTCTAAGAAATACTTCTTTAGGTCTTGATAATTTCCCTTTTTATAGTTTAGGCTCTTTTTGTAACTGTCATTGCTGTTTACTATGTCATATGCTATCCTGAAGTTATAATTTAGTACTGCATGATCGCTTTTGCCGAGTGGAGGGTGATATATTAAACTGTCAATATCATTTTCTTGCCTAGTAAATATTAGATCTAGCACTGAAGGTAAATCAAGTCCTCTTTTTCTGGTAGTTCCCTCACATGTTGCGTTAGGAAAAACTCTTGCACGAGATCCAGGAGCTTTTGGTCCCAACAGCTTTCTTGGCTAATTATATCTAGAGTATTCAAATTTATATTTGTATTAAAATCCCCAGTTAGTATAATTCTTTCCGATTTCTCTTCCATTTTATGTAGTAATGATCTTAAACTCTGAATTGTACTCTCTGCCAGGTCCTCATATTCATCTCTTTCCCATGTATTTGATCTGGGTGGCATGTACAAATTGGCTACAATTACTTTACCTTCAGATGTGTTGATCTCTACTGCTATCAGTTCTACTTGTGATGGTATATCTAGTTTTATTTCATTGACTTTTAGATTTTTCTTAGTTAATATTATAATTCCTCCTCCTTTTTTTAAATTTCTGTCTCTTCTCCATATATTGTATTCCTCCAAGTTTAGTATGTCATTGGATATCCTTTGGTGTTAATTTTGTTTCAGTTAGGCATATTATTTGTGGTTCATTTTCTCTGACATAATCATTCATCTCCAGTAATTTAGATACCATTCCATCCACATTTGAGTACATCAACTTTATCATCTTGTTTATATACTTGTCATGACATGGTTCTACTATCTTCCTCCTTTTTATTCCATCCTGTTTGTGTACCACTTTCGTACTTGCAATCCTATTACTTTGTAAAAAAATTTCTTCTTCTCCTCTTCTGATCTTCCCTCATTTTTTGTTTTTGCTTCTTCCCTTTTCTCTTTCAGTAATTCCAGTTCCTCTTGTGTTAGGCATCTTTTTATCCATACATTTTTGAACTCCTCTTTTTCCATAAGATTCTTTGCATTTTTTAGTATCTCTTCCACTGTGTTTACACTCTGGAAAGTCACCTTTAGAGGTCTTGTCTTGCTTTTCTCATATTTCCCTAACCTTTTGTGTTCCTCTATGTCTTTACTACAGATTTCCTCTGATACTTCTTTCAGTAAGCTCATTACATTTGCCATCTCTTTTTGTCTCTTGAGATCTTGTTTTTTACTTCTTCCTCTTCTATACCAGTGATTACTATAGATTTGTTTATATCTACTGAATCTCTGACTAACTTTGGATTGTTTTGGATTATTCTTTTCACTTCCTTTTTAATGCTTTTTTCCTCCACCCTTGTTTCTGTCTTTCTTTACTTTCACAATTTCAGCATACGTGGTTTCCACATCATTTTTGTAGCTTTGCACAGCTTCATTCACCTGTGTTATCTTCTCCTCAATATCACTGCTCTGGTCTATAAGACTGCTTACTTGCCTAATTGTCTCTGTGTCATTTTTGAACTCTTCCATAACACTCTCGTGATTGACTACTGTACTTGCCATTTCACTCATTTTCTTCCTAAGTGGTTTTTTTTTTTTTTTTTTTTTTTTTTTATGTGTCCGACTCTGGGCATAGGCTTCACAGCCTGCTATCAAGGCCCAGCAGTCCTCCTACATACCATACACCTCTACATGTCTACATGTCCTAAGTGTACTCAGTTCCATTGTTAGTTCACTGATGGTTGTGTCTTTCTTGTTGGCCTCCCTTCCTAGTTTTGCAAGTGCATCTGCTTCTTTATTTCATCAATTTCATTTTTGAAAGCCATGTCTAGTTTGTGTACACGTTCAACCAGTCTATTGTGAGTCTCCACTTCAACCAGTTCTTGGTAGAAATCATCATTTTGCTTTTTACCTTTATCCCTTTTCTTTTCCAAATTTGCTTTACTAAAGTATGTATCCATTTCGCAATACTAAAAGAACAGATTATTCATTTACAATCCCCATGTTGCTGAATCTAAATAAACCTCAGCTGACTCAGTGCATTCTTTCGTCTTTGTTCTCTTTCCTGTTTGAACAAGTCTTGTTTAAACTTATTTTTTTCCTTTTAATAATGAAAAATCATTTAGTCTAACCTGGTACAGAGCTTGACTCATACAAAGATACTAATTTAGGTAATGCCACTGGCCGTGTTGGTTCGGTACAGAGCGCCAATGTCGCACGTCTGCCTCAATTGACTCCCTCTGTGTGTGTGTGTGTGTGTGTGTTGGAGTCAGTTGGTTGGGTGGGTGGGGTGGATGAGGTTGGTATGGTGGATGCTGTGGTTCGGTGCATCACCAGGCTGGGTGGGCAGAACAGTTGGTAAGGGTCGGGTGGTTTGGTTGGGTGGAATGTGTGGAGTGGCTTGGGGTGGGTTGTAGGGGCTGATGGGTTGGTGAGTGGATGCGTGAGGTGGGCTGGGTCTGATTGGCTGGACTGGTGGGTGGTCGGGGAGGGCTTTCATGTCAGGGTTGGATGGGATGAGTTTGGCAGATGAGCGGAGTTCCAATGGGTGGGTGGGATGTGGGCGTGAATGGGATTGGGTAAGAAGGGTGTTTGGCAATGTGGATGAGAGGGTGGGTGGGAGGTGGGAGTGGGTGGATAGAATGGGTGGGTTCCCAAGGAGGGGTGGGTGGCCAGGGTGGGTGAATTTTCCTGGAGAGGTGCGTGAGTGCAATGGGAGGGTTGGGCGGGTGGATATGATGGACGGCATTACTGGGTGAGCAGAGTGGGTGGCATTCGTAGGTGTGAAGGGTGAGTGGCCTGGGTCAGTGGGCAAGATGGGTAGTCGGAATGTGTGGGCAGAGTGGGTTGCCAGGGTTAGTGGGCACGATGGGTCACCAGGGTGGCTGAGAAGATTGAGTTGCCGGTGAGCTCTGAGTGCGTGGTTGGGTTGGTGGGCTGGGTGGCTGGATGGGTTCAGGGTGGGCAGTTGAATGGGTGGGTCTGTTAGGTGGCATTGTTTAGTGAGCATGGTGGGTGGCATTCGTGGGTGGGCAGGGTGGATGTTCAGGATTGGTGGGCTGGGTGGGTCGCCCTGGTGGCTGGGCAACGTGTGTGGCCGGGATGGGGTCGGTGGGTTGTGTTGGATGGGACAGTGCATGGGTGGATGAGTGGGTAGGTGGATGAGTGGGGACTGAATATGTGGCTCCCCAGATGACAAGGCAGGAGAGGGACTTATATGACTAGTAATCAGATAACTCGCCGCTGTTATTTGGATTATAGTATATCGTTTCGAAGACGTTGGATAAATATTTGGAAACCAAACTGTATACAGAAGGACCATTCTGTTGAAATCTTCTAGAACTTCAATATAATTGCTTCTCATGGAACACCTAATACCTGGATAAATGAAAGTACCATTACATGCGGCAAGACGTGAGAGTGAGTGAAGTTTCAGATATACGATCCATCCACATAACAAATCAGTGGTTTCGTGGGGGGTAAGGAAGGGGGACTTGAGGGGTGAACGTGTGCAATTAACCTGCCCTCAAGTGACAGACTACCCTGTCCTCTTATTAGTGCTCATGACTGTACACATCCGAGAATTCCTTAACACAGGACAATGTGATACCGGTATCTATCTATCTATCTATCTATATTTACTTATTTATTTATTTATTCATTTATTTATTTATTTAATTATATAATCCATCCAGCCATCATCCAAATCTATGTTGCTCCAAGAGGAGCGTAGAGGCCCGGAGCTAGGCAAGTTCGTCCGGACATTAAAGATGAGAATGACCAGCCTCATATCATATCATATATATATATAGATAGGTGGGGGCGCTCACCATCCACTCACTTGATGTGTGGATGGTGTCTGCCTCATATCATATATATATATATATATATATATATATATATATATATATATATATATATATGTATATATATATATATATATATATATATATATATATATATATATATATATATATATATGTATATAGGTGGGGGCGCTCACCATCCACTCACTTGATGTAGTGCTGCTGTCGGGTGTCTGCTCTTTCCTCTCCTCCATCCTTCTTTCCATCCATCCTCTTCTGTCTTTCTTTCCTTCATTCTTTTCTCTTTCTTCTGCCTGCGGGTTACTTTACAATCTCTCTTGTGTCTTTCTTTCCTTCATTCTTTCCTCTTCCTTTTGCCTGTGGGTGACTCTACACTGACTGACAAGCCAAATGGTTTCCTGTACACCAGGAAACCATTTACTACGCTGGGTGGTAATCATATAACCAAATTTTGGCGCCTGGTGGTTTAGTGGGTAATTAAGGCGCTCCAGTCGGATTGAGCCGGTGAAGGTTTTTATCCAGGGGGTGGTTGGGGTTTATTGCTCATGTAATGCCACTCAGGGATGAGTGAGGCTGGTCACTCTTATCTTAAATGCCAGGACAAACTCTCCTAGCCCCGGGCTCCTACGTTCCTCAGGGGTCAACGTAGGATTACATGATGGATGGCTATATATATATATATATATATATATATATATATATATATATATATATATATATATATATATATATATATATATATATATATATATATGTTGCCAGACACCTTAATCCCGTAAGGGGTGGCCACAAACAAATCTCCTCCATGTCGCTCTGTTCCCCGCCATTTCACTGCCCTGCTCCCAGCTCACACCCCTCTCTCTCATATACCTCTCCACTCCATCCCTCCATCTCATCCTTGGCCTCCCCCTCCCTCTCCTCCCCCTTCACCTCACTCACATACACTCTCCTCGTAAGTCTCTCTCTCTCCATCCTATCCGCATGGCCAAACCACCTCAATGTGTTTTTCATAACGCTTCGTATCTCATCCACATCCACATGTGGTGGGTGGGGGTGCCCATCATCCACTCACTTAGTGTAGTGGTATTCTGTTTTTAGGGTAGCTCTGCACTGAGTGGCAAGCTTAATGATTTCCTGTAAACATGCAAGTATTTACAACGCTGCGTGGTAACCTTATAACCCGCACCACGTGTTCCCTGCGTGACAATAAGTGGGTTGGCGAAGGGTTAGTGCCCCTCCCCGGAAGACAACTTACTAAAATTACGAACACTATTTATAGCCTATATATATATATATATATATATATATATATATATATATATATATATATATATATATATATATATATAAACCTGTATATATACATTGTTATTTCAAGGCATGATTTTTTTTCAATTTGACATGTATTTTTATACTTGGCATACGTGTTTAAATCAATAAATTGTCTTAGTAATTCAAAACCATGATCCTAAGGAACTTTTATAGCCTATTTCTTTTTCAAATAATCTTTTTTATTTTAAGCCTAATGTTCTACTAAGCATCTTTTTTATAAGTACATTCTACATCAACGAGAATCCTCCGCCAATATCGGGTAATATGAGAGAAACCCCACCCACAAAAAAAAAAAAAAAAAATCTCAAAATATTAGACTTTTTTCTCTCCGGGTGAAATATATTAATACAATGAAAACAAGTCGTAAAAAGTAACATCAGGCTTTATATCTGGAGGCTCTAACGCAATCAGAAATAAAGATACAGCAAAGAGTTAAATACCTTCTATAACTTAGCCTTGGTTAAAACATAAGGTCATTAAAGAGAGTATAGAATAACCTGTGGCAATGGCTCTTTCATAAAATGTAAAAGGGGTGAGATAAAGGCTTCATTTGCAAAACAATAGTTCTTTTGTCCAATGTGTCACCATTACATGAAAGTATTGACCAAATCAACACCACTGTCATTCCAACCTTTACATTTTACACTTCTCACATGGACACCCGTAAGTCCTAACCATGCCATCCTTTGGTTATAAACCTGTTATTTATTTGTCTTAATGTTCACATCATTCAACTCTAACTTTGATATCCTTCCTTCCATGGCCTTGACCTCCTTCAGTCGTTACCTTGGCATGATTCCATCACTGTAAGTGGGTATTCATGAATGTTTCTTATGTTACATCAAAACATAATGAAAAAGGATAATTGTAGTAGGGTGGTTGGCCCGCAGTAAGTTGCTCCTAACAAGAGTGTCTCTACTACGAGAATAAGAAAAAAATGGAAAAGATGAAGGCTCTTCTCTCTGTCACCAAACCCTTCAGTCGAAAATGGCAAGACAAAGTGAGAATGGCAGCAAGAAGAGAGAGGTAAGCGACATATATTTTTAAAATCCCATAAGCCAATAGAAACAATTGCACGAGAATAAAAATCAAATAATGACTCACCTTTGATGAAGTCAACGGCCTGTTCCAGCCCGTAGGTGTCAGTATCACAATCATCCAGGATATGTGCTCCAATTTTCACGCCGGGAATGAAGTCCTCCTGGTCGTTAATAAAGTCTAAGGTATACAGCATGGCCTCCAGTGCTTGTATGCCACCCTGAGGCATGATGGGGCCACAAACTATGTCGTTATGGCGCTCATGGACCATCATTAGGCCACCCAATATCACTTGACCATCTATCGTCACCACCTTCTTAGAAGGCCATGTCACGTTGAGCATTGCGGTGGCTAGGTTCTGCTTGTGGGTCAAGCGTTTAGTTCTAATTGCCTGCCTTACGAGATTTTGTTCACCCCTAATCACGTGCCTTATAAGATTCTGCTGATTACTACTTTGATGCCATTTGGTATTCGGTTCACTCATATTCAGGTACTTCATGGGATTCTGCTCATTGCTTTCTATGTAGTTTATCTGATTCTTTTTACTCCTTTCTGTGTAGCTTATGAGATTTCGTTCCCTACTGTTCGAGTGCTTCATGCTTACAGAATTTTCTTCAATCCCATTCACCTGGTTTATGGTATCCTCTTCACTTCTTTGGGGACGCATTAAGAGATTTTGTTCCCTAATACTCGCGTGCCTTACGAGATTCTGATTACTTCTGCTCGAATCCCTTACGAGTTTATGTTCACTGTGGGTTGCTCGCCTTAGAAGATTTCTCTCATGGTTACCTTCGTAAAGCTGCGTCCTGACTGCATACTCGAGATCTGGGTAGCCAAGAGTGTTGGGTACAAGGCTCAGTACAAGTGAGAGAGTCAGACACCCTTCAGGTAACATGGCGATAGTTGTGGTCATATCGTAGTTCACCGAAACACAACACCGCCTCTGGTCCCCTGGCATCTCTCCTCCCACCTCAACCCCTTCAGTACAAGGAAACCATTATAATTACATTCTCGCTACTATCAGATGATAATATTCAGGGGTAACCTCTCGTAGTGGAGGCGTTGGAAGCATTTTCATTTAGTTCCCTCAAGACAGTGGCCTCATGTTCAGTGTTTTCTCTCCTCTGGCAAGTGATTTAATTGAAGGAAGACCTCTCCTGGAGGAGGGATTGGAAGCATGCTCTCTCAGTTCCCTTAATATAATGGCGTCATTTTTTTAAATTTAGTATTCCTACAAGTAGACGATTTTATTAAGCATAGGGAAGACCATTCGTAGCGACGAGGTTAAGAGTTCTCTTGCACCCATATTATCAAAAGAATCGGTATTTTCATGACGGACCTTAGCACTTCATTCCTCACGACAGTGCTATGATTTCAAAGATTTCCCAAGGCATAACCTGAAAAGAAAGAAAAAAATAGTGTTTAAATTTTCCCAATATATTTTTGCATACATATTGTACATACAGTAATTGGTAAAACAACTTCTTAAATTAGATTATCTATTTGCAGTCATTAACACTGATGCACGAGACACGAGGAACATTATATAGAAGTGTTTGGTGTAGAAACTGCACGTGTAGTCCTAAGGGTCTGCTACCACATTATGAGCCGCTTGATGGCCAGTGTTTGGTTGAATGAGACTGTCAAAAAGGTGAGATCTTTTACCAGTTTCCCGTTTGGCCTGTTCAGGGAACACTGTAGGAAGAGCATGAGGCCATATTATAAAGGACTTTAATTTTCTGTGTAAACACTCCTTCACAGAAATCAATTACAATAAAAAATATTGCTTAGGTCTATTTTTCACTTAAACATTCACACTAGCTTGGCTGTGAGGGGTTTGACATCTCCATGAGTCAAGGTGAGGATATATGCAGGCACTCTATTACTCAATCAGATTATAGATGATTTGCGAATATGACTTATGGAATCTAAGGTCTGTATGGTACGAGTAACTTCATGGTAGCAAAAAAGAAAGAATGAAAAGAAAAAAAGGCAAGTGGATTTTGAAAGAAATTACGACAGAAAAGGGATCCATATCAAACCCAAACTGTAGTACCCTAAAAATACATATAATTTAACCCGCCCCGTCCCGACCGATTTTCCACCACTGACTCCCCCCAATCCCGACCAATCTTGGAAAAAATAAAAATTTGGCTCAAACCTCCGCTTTTGGTGAGAAACATCGAAAATTCATAGAGAAATCACTCACTTGAGGTTTAAAATACTGATTACAGGTAGTGGTACCCCTTACCTTACTGGGATTTCTATCAGGCTGGCTCCAAAGAACACGAGTTCTATGGGAGGGTAACTATTTTATCCACTCATAAACGGTATTTATTTATTTTTTTGGTATTAATTTATATGTAGTATGAGAGTATATTGGTTTTCGCACAGTGACATAGGCAATATAAGCATTGTTTCACTCACCAAACACATCAACATACCTGACCTTTTTTGGCAACATTACCTGATCATCATTTCTGACTGTTTCCTCATCTAATGCTGCGTAAACTTTGTCCTCCACATTGTCATCGATTGGGGAATTATTCTGGCCTTGAATTTCGTACCATGGCACAACATGTCTTTACTGGCCAGGTCACTGGTAGCAGGTGAATTGCCGAGATAATGGCGTGCGGAGGAGGGGGGGTAGATCATGCGGGGTAAGGTATTATCCCTGCCTGGCATCCTGTAGAGGAAGGCGTCCAGTGTATACATACCAAAAATCACGCACGAAATTTGAAAAATGTGCAAATGACAGACCTTGCAATTGCGGCATGTTTATAAACTTCAACAGGACTCACAGTGACAAAACATTCGGACATATATATGTGTCAATGGGACGCGGCGGGTTAATTGTGTGGACATGATGATTCCATTTTAAAAATTTAGAGCAGTTTGGAACAATACACCACTCTCCTACACCATGATTCTACACACACACACACACACACACACACACACACACACATTAGTGTACCTTGTAAAGCATGTCATTTCCTAAAGGATGTCATTTTCGTTTTTCTCATTCTGGCATGCTGGATGTTTTATGTATTAGAGCATTTTGAAAATTTCGATAAAATGAATATTTGGACACCATATCATATGGATATTTTGATAAATTGGGCATATTTTATTTTTTGGACATTTTGAAAGTTTGGACATACTGTATCCTACGGATATCTAGGCATTTAGAACATTGTACACCTGAGCATATTATGAACATTTGGGTATTCTGATTGTTGGACATTTTGGGCATTTGGACGTCAGGACATTTTTGACATTTGACCATTATAATCTTTTGGACATCTTGGCTCTATCAGTCTGTGGGCTCTTTATGTAGCTAGATGTCTTAGTCCCATAAGGGGCGGCCACGAAGTAACGTCTCCATATCACCTAGCCCTTCGCCATCAGGCTGCTCTTTCTCCAACTTACACCACCTTCACTCATATACCTTTCCATTCCATCTGTTCATCTAAGCATCTATCTACCCCCTCCTCACTCCTCGCCGTAGCCCTCCTCATTCACATACAGTCTACTAGTCAGTCCTTCGTTCTTCATTCTCTCCCTGTGTTAGACCATCTCAATTAAGTGTGAATGTCTTGTACACACCATCCACGTCCCCATCTGCTCAAGTCATATTTATACAGTAGCTCCTCCACTTCTCTCTAATATTCTGCTTTTTTTCCCATCCTCGTGCAACCTTTATATATATATATATATATATATATATATATATATATATATATATATATGCGGTTTTTATATCTGTTCAGTATCCCCGGCCGTCTGTGAGAGAGTTCCAACATACTTGACCTCTTCCTTACAACTAATCCTTCTGCTTACACTGTTAATCTTTCCTCTGCGTTGGGCTCCTCCGATCACAACCTCATCACGTTAGCCTTTCCAATTGCTCCAGTATGGCCTGTGGACCCTCCAAACAAACGTTGGTTATGGCACATTGGAGCTGCTGCTTTGGAGGCCCTCAGGAGGTACTTCTTTGATTTTCCCTGGAAAGATTATTGCTTCCATTGCCGAGAGCCATATGAGTGTGCCATGAACATTATGGAGGTTAGTCTCTCGGGCACTGAAGCATACATTCCTTTCTCATATCCTTTGACTAATGCAAAGAAACCTTTGTTTTATCACCATTGTTCGAATGCTGTCCACAACAAGGAGAAGGCCTACAGAAGGTACCGGATCCAGTCCACCCCTGAATCTCATCTTTTTCATGTTTCTGCTCGAAATCGTGCTAAGTCTGTTTTCGCTCTGCTAAAAATAATTTCAGCCGAATTAAATGCTCTGAACTCTCAAATTCTAATTCTTCCCGTTCCTTCTGGCACCTTGCCAAGAACTTTTCTAACAACTTTATCTTATCATCATCCCTTCTTCTTTTCCACTCTAATGGCTCTGAAGCTATTTCTTCTACTGATAAAGCAGATCTCTTCACTCAGACATTCTCCTCCAATTCCGCTGTTCTTTCATCACTTCCCCCCTCTGACTTCCTCATGGCTGACATTGAAATTTCAATTATGTATTTTCTGCCATCGCTGGCCTCAATACCAACAAGGTATATGGGCCTGATAGAGTCCCTCCTGTTGTTCTCAAGAACTGTGCTTCTGTGCTTACACCCTGCCTAGGTAAACTCTTTTGCCTTTGTCTATCCACTTGTACGCCTTCCCTTCTTACTGGAAGTTTGCTCTCATTCAGCCAGTCCCAAAGAAGGGTGACCATTCCCAACCCTCTATCACCCAACTTCTTAACATCGTAAAAGTTTTCGAGTCTGCTCTCAAAAAAAAAAAAAAAAAAAAAAAAAAAAAGAACATCTTTCCTATCACAACCTTCTTTCTGATCGTCAGTATGAGTTCCGTCAGAGACGCTCAACTAGCGAACTTATCACCTACTTTTCAGACTCCTGGTCATCATCTTTTCTGTACTTTGGTGTAAGCTTTACCATTGCACTTGACATCTCAAAGACCTTCCATCGAGTCTTGCATAACTCTATAATTTCCAAACTGCCCTCTTACGGTTTCTATCCTTCTATCTGTGCCTTCATCTATAGCTTCCTTTCTGGTCGTTCTATAGCTGCTGTTGTAGACGGCCACTGTTCTTCTCCAAGATCTATCAGTCTTGGTGTTCCTGAGGGCTCTGTGCTTTCCACAACTCTCTTCTTTTTATTCATCAATGACTTTCTAACCTGTATATCTAACTCTATCCATTCATACGCTGACGATTCCATAGTTCACCTTTTCATTTGCTTCCAGCTGCATCCACCTCAACGGTTGTCAACAAAACAAGGGATAAGACTACAGTATGACACACCTATTGTCTGACTAGGCTGGTATCTTTGACTGGAGTAAAAGTAATCTTGTTGTTTAATGCATCAAAAACTCAATTCGTACACTTATCAACCTGTCGATATCTTCCACAGGGGTACCCACTAATGTTTAATAATATCCAGCTTAATCCCACATCATCTTTAAACATATTTGGAGCTTCATTCTCTCGGGACTTACCTTGGAAAGATCATATTACATCTCTTGTGAAATCTGCTTCCAAGAGATTAAGTGTGCTAAGCAGACTATGTATATTCTTTACCCCTGAACAGTTGTTGACTTTATACACGGGTTTTATTCGCCTCTGTTTAGAGTACAACTCTCATGTGTGGGTAGGCTCCCCACATACAGCTTTTCTCAACAAAGTGGAGTCAAAGGCTTTTCATCTCAATAACTCTCCTCTTACTGGCTCCCTTCATCCTCTGTCTCCTTGCTGCGCTGTTGCATCTTTATTTCTTTTCCATCGCTATTCCAATGGTTACTGCTCCTCTGAATTATCTTCTTGCACCGCTCCACCACTAAGACAGGAGCGTAGCTACTCCAATGGTCACTGCTCCTTTGAACTATCTTCTTCCACCCCTCCACCACTAAGACAGGAGCGTAGAACCCGTCTAGCAGCAAACTCTCATTCTTTTTCTTTCCAACTCTCTAATGCAAGGGTTAACCGTTATTCCCAGTCCTTCATTAATGTGACAGATCAACTCTGGAACTGTCTCTCTCAGTCTGTATTTCCTTCTTCCTATGAACTCCAGTCTTTCAAACCCAGTGTGTCCAGGCATCTTGAAATGAGCAGATTTTAAATTTGGCTCTCTGTTTTATTGTTTTTATTTTTTCCTGGAAGGAACGGTTTGCTGGCTCCTGACCTTAGGTTCCTTCTTCCTTGCATTATATACTCCTCTCTCTCTCTCTCTCTCTCTCTATATATATATATATATATATATATATATATATATATTGTGTGTGTGTTTGTGTGTGTGTGTGTGTGTGTGTGTGTGTGTGTGTGTGTGTGTGTGTGTGTGTGTGTGTGTGTGTGTGTGTGTGTGTGTGTGTCTTGCTCGTCCTATATTTGCCCGGCGTCCAGAGGATAAATTCATCTGCCACTTTTCACTTATCCAGATCTTTTTATATAGATTCGCAGTCTGTTTCCGTAATTATTTTTCCTCCAATTTTTCGGCCATCCGCAATTTTGCTACCTTAGAAGCAAGTCCAGTTTCAAGATCATTGATATAAATACTGAAAAGAACTGGTTTAAAATCTGACCCTTGAGGAACCTTGTTTGTTATTTCTAGCCAATCTGATGATTCGCCATTAACTATACACTACTTGTGATTCGTTAATCGATCACCAATTCCTGAACACAGTTTCTTAGAGAGGCTGTAGGTTTTTAGCTTTTCTAGAAGTCTTTGATGGAAGTCCTATCAAACGCTTTCTGGAAGTCTGAGTAGATGTCATCCTGCTTGTCGTAAAAGGCGACTAAAAGAGTTGGCGGAGGGTTAGTGCCCCTCCCCGGAAAACAACTAACTAAAAAAACAAACAATAAGCCTCGGACAAGGACTGACCAAACGATGACGACCAAGGACCGGACAAAGGACTTGGTTATTGGAACCTGAAATATAAGGGGAGCGAATGATGAGGTGAAAGAGAGAGAGAGAGAGATTGTCCAGGTGCTTGAGGGTGCGAAAGTGGATGTATGTGGAATAACTGAAACAAAATGGAGAGGAGAAAATGTGAGAGAATGGGAGTATGGATGGGGTATATGTGCAGGAGTAGGTGAGAATGAGAGGGCAAAGGAAGGAGTATGTATAGTTGTGAGTAAAAGATGGAAGAGGAGCATAAGACAGTATGGATCAGTTGGATCAAGGATTGTGTGGGTAAAGTTGAAAGTTGGAATACAAATGTGGGCGATTGTGTGTGTGTATGGGCCAAAGCAAGATCGTGCTAGAAGAGTGAGAGAAGAGTTCTGGACAAATGTAGAAGTGTGCATAGATAAGTTTGGAAAGAATGAGAGAGTGTTTTTGATTGGTGATATGAATGGTAAAGTTGGGAATGTGAAGGTGGATGGAATAGTTGGTGGGTGGGGTGTGCCTGCTGAGATAGATGAGAATGGGAGTGCATTAATGGACATTTGTGCTGAGAGGGGGTTGGTGATAGCCAATACCCTCTTCAGGCACAAAATGATCCACAGGTATACATGGCGAGTGATGAGAAGGGTGGGTGGTGAACTGAATGAAAGGAAGGCAATGATTGATTATGTGTGTGTGGATGAAAGGATGCGAAGATGTGTAATGGATGCAAGAGTTTATAGAGGTTGGGGGAGTGGACTTTCTGACCACTACTTGGTGGTGGCCAGAATTAGAATTCAAGTAAGATGGAGGAATAGAAGAAGGGAAAGACGAGAGGAAGGAGTAGTCGCAAGGAGAGTGGAAAGGTAACAAGAGGATGAGAAAATGGCAGGGTATAAGAGAGAAGTGGAGGAACGATTGGCCAAATATGAATTGGACCAGATGGGAGATGTGGAAGGTGTGTGTAGGATATTTACAGAAGAAATATGTGCAGCATGTGGTGTGGTGTGTGGAAGGAAGAGAAGACGGAGGGGGGTGCAAGGAACAGCGTGGTGGAATGAAAAGGCAAAACAGGCTGTGGCACAAAAGAAGAAAGCATACAATGAATGGATGAGAAATAGGGGTGTGGAAGAAGTTGAGAGGCGGCAGAGAGAGTTATATGTAGAAAGAAAGAGAGAGGTGAAAAGATTAGTAAGAGAGAGTAAGAAGAGAGTGGATGAGGAATTTGGAAGGAATTTGAGTGTAAAGTGGAGGGACTGTAAGAAAATGTTCTGGAAAGAGGTGAAAAGAGTAAGACAGGGTGGAAGTGAAGTTAGTAGGGGAGTGAAAGATAAAAATGGTAGATTACTAGTAGAGAAGGGAGAAAAAGTGAGCAGATGGAGAGAACACTTTAAGGATTTGTTGAACGTAGAGGATGGAAGTAATGCGAGTATAAGTGGCTGGGGAACGGCTGGGAGAAGGAGGGAGGTGAGAAGACAGGAAGAAATCAGTAGGACAGAGGTTGTGGAAGCAATGAAGAAAGTTAAATCGGGGAAAGCCCCAGGAATTGATGAAGTGTGTGGTGAAATGCTGAAGCATGGGGGAGAGATAGTGGTAGAATGGATGTGGAAGATGTGCAGATTGGCCTGGGAGGAAGGTAGAGTCCCGGAGGATTGGAAGTCAGGTATAATTATTCCCTTGTACAAAGGAAAAGGGGAAAAAGAAGTGTGTGGTAATCATAGGGGCATTTGTCTTCTTAGTATAATAGGAAAAGTGTATAGTAGGATACTTATTGAGAGAGTTAGAGAAAGAACAGAGGAATTAGTTAGAGAAGAACAGGGAGGCTTTAGGAAGGGAAGAGGTTGTATAGATCAGATATTCATTCTTAGATCTTTATTAGAAAAGTTTCTAGAGAAGGGAAAGAAGTTGTATGCGACTTTCATGGATTTGGAGAAAGCATATGACAGGGTGGATAGACAAGGATTGTGGAAAGTGTTAAGAATATATGGAGTAGATGGGAAGTTGCTGAATGCTGTGAAGAGTATGTACGATGGTGCTAAGGCTGCAGTGCGTGTGGATGGTGAACTAAGTGAATTTTTCTCTTTGAAAGTTGGGTTGAAACAGGGATGTGTCAAGTCTTCATGGTTGTTCAATCTGTACATGGATGGGGTAATAAAAGAGGTACAAGGTAGGGTAGTGGATGTTGGAGTGGCCCTGGTGAGAGAGGATAGTGTTTGGAAACTCCCTGTACTCCTGTTTGCAGATGATACTGTGTTGTTGAGTGAAGACGAAGGGGAGCTGCAAGGCTTGGTGGATGAGTTTGGGAGAGTGTGTAAGAAACGGAATCTAAAGGAGAATGTAGGGACGAGTAAAGTGATGGTCTTTGAGAGAGGTGAAGTCAGTGAATGTACAGCGAGGTTGGATGGTGAGGAATTGGAAAATGTGAGTACGTTTAAGTACTTGGGTAGTCTGATGAGTAAGGATGGAGGTTTGGAGGGTGAAGTGCTTGAAAGGGTACAGCAGGGAAGAAAGGTTGCTGGTTCTTTGAAAGCAGTGATAAGAAACAGGGAAGTGAGCATGGAAGTGAAAAAGTTACTACATGACAGTGTTGTGATACCATCTCTACCGTACGGAAGTGAAGCTTGGACGTTGTTGGAAGGACACAAGTCAAGAGTGAGAGCAGTGGAAATGAGTTATTTAAGAGGAGCCTGTGGAGTCACATGGAGAGACAGGCTGACGAATGAGGATATAAAGAAGCGTTATGGTGTTGATGTGGACGTGATAGGAAGCGTTATGAGGAACACACTGAGGTGGTTTGGCCATGTGGAGAGGATGGAGGGTGAAAGACTGACGAAGAGAGTGTATGTGAGTGAGGTGGAGGGGGGAAGAGGGAGGGGGAGGCCGAGGATGAGATGGAGGGATGGGGTGGAGAGGTATATGAGAGAGGGGGGTGTGAGTTGGGAGCAGGGCAGTGAAATGGCGGGGGACAGGGCGACTTGGAGGCGATTTGTTTGTGGCCACCCCAAACGGGATTGAGGCGGTTGGCAATAGATAGATAGATAGACGATCTATTATTACAAAACCCGTGCTGATTATCTGCTATAAGCTTATGCTTAATGGGGAAGACAGTAGTTTTATCCTTAATTTTTTTTTTTTCAACAATTTGCATAATACTGACGAGAGCTGTATTGGGTTGTAGTTTGTGGTGTAGTTTTTTATGGTCCTTTTTAGAGATAAGTGACACATTAGCGTTGTTCCATTGACTGGGTACTCTACTTTCAGTGAATGATTTTTTTTTTTTTAAATTCAGGAAAGACTAATTGTCTGTAAGGAGGTATGAGAACACCGTGTGATGATGGACATTGTGTATTGTACTGGTGGTAAATCTGAGTCACGGAGTTTTATTAGGTATTTACTATCGTGGATCAGAAAACGTCTGTGGCGGCCGAAGGGCAATGGACAAAACAGCATGGGATAGGGCGGGGGGTGTTAGGCCAGCATAGCAATGTACCTTTTGAAGACGGACAATGGAGGTTGGATATATCGACTTGAAAAATGTTTAAGCAAAAGCTTCCTCCAGGATTACCTATAAAGATACAAACTATAGTTCTTTTTTCTCATGAAAGGACAGCTGTTTCCAGGACTTTTGCCTTTGCTTCTTTTTTTTTTTCGTGCCTAATATCGTACTACCCTTATTTACCCCGTGTCATGCTACCCACGCAAAAAAAAAAAAAAAAAATCCTATTATAAGAGGAAGTTCTCTTACCTAAACTTACGTGGGATAAATTCCTTTGAAAATCTTCAGACAGGCAAACAGATCCATAAATACCGAGGCCACAGCAATGATGCCATCAGCTCCCTCAAACTCAACCCAGGGGCCAGATTCACCAACAAACAAAATACGGTATATAATCTCTGTCGTGACTATAAGTTGTCTTTACAGGAAGGACAAAGAATGACAGTGGAGAATCTTCTCATGACTCATTATTCCAACAAAAGCAATTCTTGGTTATAAGAGGTTAAGTATTATAGATTTATATATACAAGTACATTTGTTTTACCAGGAAGGGTAAGGCTAGGAAAAGGCAAAATTATCCTATAGGTCTGGTTCTTACTATAAATGCAAATTCAAGTTACCACAGGGAACTGGTTGTAAGTATAGGACATTCCTCGAAATATGTGAATATTGAGAAATAAATCCCATATATACCCATTCCCAGCCGTTACAGAACTACAATTACTGATGAGCTTGTGGGTGAATTACAAGAGAGACCATTTTCTAATTAACTATGTGGTCAACGACCCTAGAGAAACATGCACTATAAACAAGAACAGTTAACGGAAGTAGAAAATAAAATACGGCAAACGCTGGTAATGCTAAATGAGCTTTCTTCAACAACACGGCAAAACTTATATGTGTAACACACGGTATGTACCACCTTATGCGTTGCAGACGCCCACCGCAGAGCAGGAAGGAGGCCGTAAATATGGGCATGTTGGAATAATGGCAGGTGCTTCAGCTTCCAAGGCTTCATTTCCTCTGGCAAGACAGCTAGTATTTCACGCGGGGTGGAGGATATAGCTTTAATGTGTGTGTGTGTGTGTGTGTGTGTGTGTGTGTGTGTGTGTGTGTGTGTGTGTGTGTGTGTGTGTGTGTGTGTGTGTGATGACTCTGCAGGGAACAAAGCCGTTGCATCTGTAGACCTCTAACTAAAGAGGTTTCCATAAGCTATATACATCATATGGCAATAGTCATAATGCTACGAAAATGGAATTTACCCCTTCAGTCTCCTAACGAATATATATATATATATATATATATATATATATATATATATATATATATATATATATATATATATATATATATATATATATATATATATATATTAATTTAGTTTATTCTCTGACGATTCTATTCACCATAGGGTGGACTCTTCGAACAGGACATCGGTAATATGCTGCCGGCCTGGTCAGTCTATTGGATAAGTTTTTACCCTCCACTATGCCTGCTTACCTAGTGATATAGCTGAGACCCTGGACAAAACTGTAATTTTTGTATATCGCATTATACAGAAAGAAAATGATGAAAACTGTTTTTTCTCACTGACCCCACTAAAGTTGATAGCCTATTCTAAGCCTTCATCTGTTTCTTTTTCACCATGAGGAGAATATATAATTGTCCTCGTGATCATTTGCTCGGCTTCGGAATTTAAAAAGAAGTCTGGATTTTGATTGACACGATCATAGTGAAATAATGATATAAATAGGCTGGAACACGTTCATCATCATTACTGTCATCGTCAACGTTTTCATCATCATCATCATCATCGTTGTCGACATCACCATCACCATCATGAAAGTATATCATCGTCGTTATCATTATTATAACCAGTGCCACCCCATCATTATCAGGAGTACAATAAATAATCATTATTATAACCGCCCATACTATCTTCATTACCACAATCATCATTATCATTACTACCATCAACACCAGTACCTACCAAGTACTTCATCTAAAGCATCACGACCACCACGACCATCTCCATCATCATCACCGCCACTCGTTTTCCCACTAATACATGGGGTGGGAAGGAGACAGTAAGGAGTTATACGAAACTAAAAAAGACTGTACAGTAGAACTAAATAAGTGCATATCAATAAATATGATAATGACTGGAAGATAGTAACTGTCAAAGGCATTTCTTATCTTCACCTATGAAAGTATGGTATTGCTGACGGGCACAATTTACGTGTTTTGTAATGGCTCAAAAACTGTTGGTCAAACTGCCACCAAAAAGTATGCAGACCTGGTCCAGGACCAGACAAAGTTCGAGGGCCAAAAGGTGCCTCTTTTATATTATGGTTTTTCCTATATGGAAGAGAAATTGAAAATTGGGGTGTCCGAAATATCGTCATGTCACGCATGAAAGCATGAATAGCACACAGATTTATACGTTCAAATATTTGGAAAATAACTTTATCACGGATTTCCTTCCATGTTGGTGTATCTGCAATAGTTTTGGAGTAAACTGAGGTTTAAATTTCGTGATTTTAGGACATTTAGACCTGTTGCCATGAAAGGTAGGTCAAGGTCACTGGAACCGGGCCAGTGTAATCGGGTCATAATACTGTACATCATTAATGAGTATGATGAATATTGTAGATGAAAAATGGCGGAATAATAATAATAACAATATTATTATTATTATTATTATTATTATTATTATTATTATCCATCCATCCATCATCCAATCCTACACTGCCCTATGTGAAGCGTAGGAACCCGGGGCTAGGCATTTGGTCCCGACATTTAAGATGAGAGTGACCAGCCTCACTCATCCCTGAGTGGCATGAGATGAGCAATCAACCCCAACCATCCCTTGGATATAAACCTTCACCGGATCAATCCGATTGGAGCGCAATAATTACCCACTAAACCACCAGGCGTCTATTATTATTATTATTATTATTATTATTATTACTGGTATTATTATAATGACGGATAGAAAGGCCACCCCCAAGGCAAATGGTGGAGATCAATAATAATTGTAATAATAATAATAATAATTAGTTACCTATTTACTTATTATGTAACCACAATAAGGAAGCCTCGCCATAATTATTTATGGTATTGAACCTAAGGTAGTTTCTTGTGTAATATCAACAAGATATGAAGACAAAGGTGTGGAAGAAATAAATGAACGATGGGTACAATTTACGATTGTCTCATTAACTGGCTAACTGTATGTTTAACTATAACCATATCATTTCTGATAATGAGAGAGACCACAGATATATTTCTGTAAAATTACAGCTTTATAGCTTCTATGGTTTTCTCTAAATTGTGTTACAAAGAAAACACTGATCATACTTCAAATGAGTTCTTTCTACTTGGCTAAATGGCAAAATATTCAGCCAAAATTATCAGCAGACTATATTATCAGGATTCTTAACCAAATGGATATATCTCAACTGGTTTCTGAGGTACTTCAGTTTCAAATAAGCAGTTTTTGCACCAAAAATGAGTGTATAACCTTCAAAAACCGGTCAAGGTTATTTATATTCAGCACAAATACTTTTTTTTTTTTTTGTGCGAGGAAGAAGGAACCAAAGGCCATGAGCCCGCAGTAACAGTTCCCTCCAAGAGAAAAACAAAATACAATAGAGAGCCAAATTCAAGATCCGATCATTTTGAGATGCCTGGACACACTGCGTTTGAAAGACTGGAGATCATAGGCAGCAGGAAATACAGACAGAGGAAGACAGTTCCAGAGCTGACCTGTTGCATAAATGAAAGAGTGGGAGTAACGGTTAACTCTTGCATTAGAGAGTTGGACAGAAAAAGGGGATGAGAGTTTGCTGCCAGACGGGTGCTACGTGCCCGTCGTAGAGGTGGAGGAATGCATGCAGACAGTTCAGAGGAGCAGTGACCATTAAAGTAGCGATAGAAAAGAGATAAAGATGCAACAGTGCGGCGAAGAGACAGAGGTTGAAGGGAGTCAGTAAGAGGAGGAGAGTTAATGAGACGAAAAGCCTTTGACTCCACCCTATTGAGAAGAGCTGTATGTGGGGAGCCTCCCCACACATGAGAGTTGTACTCCACACAGGGGTGGATAAAACCCCTGTATAGAGTCAACAATTGTGCAGGGGTAAAGAAAGAGCGGAGTCGTCTAAGCACACCCAATCTCTTGGAAGCAGATTTTACAAGAGATGTAACATGATCTTTCCAAGATAAGTCCCGAGTAAATGAAACCCCAAGCATGTTCAAGGATGATGCAGGATTAAGCTGAATATTATTAAACATTAGTGGGTATACCTGTGGAAGATTTTGTCTGGTTGATAGGTGTAAGAACTGAGTCTTAGATGCATTAAAAACAACCATATTATTTTTACCTCAGTCAGAGATACGAGCCAAGTCAGACATTAGGTGTGCCATAGCCTCATCCCTTGTTTGTTGAAGTAACTGTTAAGATGGGCGTTGCGGGAACCGAATGGAAAGGTGAAGGGCGGAGTCATCACCGTATGAGTGGATAGGGTTAGATGTACAGCTTAGAAGATCATTGATGAATAAACGGAAGAGAGTTGGTGATAGGACAGAGCCCTGAGGAACACCACTGTTGATAGATCTAGGAGAAGAACGATGGCCGTCTACAACAGCGGATATAGAACGACCAGAAAGGAAGCTAGTGATGAAGGCACAGATAGAAGGATAGAAACCGTAGGAGGGCAGTTTGGAAATTAAAGATTTATGCCAGACTCGATCGAAAGCCTTTGAGATGACAAGTGCAATGGCAAAGCTTTCGCCAAAGTCCCGAAAGGAGGATGACCAGGAGTCTGAAAGGTAGGTGAGAAGATCGCCAGTGGAGCGTCCCTGACGGAACCCGTACTGACGATTGGAAAGAAGGTTGTGATAGGAAAGATGCCTTAAAATTTTTCTATTGAGAATTGACTCGAAAACTTTTGAAATACAGGACGTTAAGGCAATTGGACGATAGTTGGAGGGTTGGGAGTGGTCACCCTTCTTTGGGACTGGCTGAATGAGAGCAAACTTCCAGCAAGAAGGAAAGGTACAAGTTGACAGACAAAGGCGAAAGAGTTTGCCTAGGCAGGGTGTAAGCACAGAAGCACAGTTCTTGAGAACAACTGAGAACAACTGGGAGTAACAGTCCAACTCTCTAATGCCAGTGATGGCAGAAAATACATCAACTGAAGAAATTTTAATGTCAGCCATGAGGAAGTCAGAGAGGGGAAGTGATGGAGGAACAGCACCAGAATCGTCTAAGGTGGAATTGGAGGAGAAAGTCTGTGTGAAGAGATCTGCTTTATCAGTAGAAGAAATAGCTACAGAACCATCAGAGTAGAAAAGAGGAGGGAAGGATGATGAGGTAAAGTTGTTAGAAAGATTTTTGGCAAGGTGCCAGAAGGAGCGGGAAGAATTCGAGTTGGAGAGTTGAGAGCATTTAGTATGGATGAAATTATTTTTAGTAGAGCGAAGAACAGACTTAGCACGATTCCGGGCAGAAACGTAAAGATGATGTGATTCAGGGGTGGGTTGGCTCCAGTACCTTTTGTAGGCCCTCTTCTTGTTGCGGACAGCATTAGAACAAGCGTGATTAAACCAAGGCTTTCTTGCGTTAGTCAAAGGATATGAGAAAGGAATGTATGCTTCCATGCCCGAGAGAATAACCTCCGTAATGAGCAAGGCACACTCAGATGGCTCCCGGCCATGGAAGCAATAATCATTCCAGGGAAAATCAAAGAAGTACTGCCTGAGGGCCTCCCAGTCTGCGGCTCCAAAATGCCACAGACGACGTTTCCCTGGAGGGTCCACAGGCCGTACCGGAATGATAGGACAGGTTAAGGTAATAAGGTTGTGATCGGAGGAGCCCAACGGAGAGAAAAGATTAACAGAGTAAGCAGAAGGATTAGTTGTAAGGAAGAGGTCAAGTATGTTGGAGCTCTCTCCAAGGCGGTCAGGGATACGGGTAGGGTGCTGTACAAGCTGCTCTAGGTCATTAAGGATAGAAAAGATGTAGGCTTGTTCACCAGGTGGATCCGTGAAAGGAAAGGAGAGCCAAAGGTGGTGGTGAACATTGAAATCTCCTAGAATGGAGATTTCAGAGAAATGGATAGAATGTGTACCATCGTAGAAGTAAGATAGTCGAAGAATTTTTGACAGTCAGTAGAATTAGGGGATAAGTAAACAGCACAGATATATTTAGTCAGAGAATGACAGGAAAGCCGAAGCCAGAGTGTAAAGAATTCAGAAGAATCGAGTTCAGGAACACGAGAGCAAGATATGTCGTTGCGTATATATACACAACAGCCACTTTTGGCTTTGAAATGAGTATAGAGAAAGTAGGAGGATACAGAAAAGGGTTTGCTGTCAGTTGCCTCAGACAGCTGAGTCTCCGTTAGAAAAAGAAGGTGAGGTTTAGAGGAGGAGAGGTGGTGCTCAACAGAGCGAAAGTTAGAGGAAAGGCTACGAATGTTGCAGAAATGAAGAAGAAGAGAGTCAGACAGTGGTTCCAGGCACCTCGAGTCGTCATCGGGAGAGAGGCGGATGGTGGGGGCATTTATGGTCCTCCGCCCTGGGGACTGCAAGGCTTGGTGAAGAGACGCCATTTTTTTTTTATTTTGAATAGGAAGTCTAGTGTGTACTGTGCATGTAGTTTGGTGTAGATAGTTAGAGAAATTTGTACTGGAGAGCATGCTGGCCTACTCTCTGTGTAACTGAGACACTGAAAAAGTTCAGCAAAGGGGGATGGTCAGGAACTAGTCCTGAGGGCTGATGAAACGGGAGCTCCAGCACTCCCTGTCATCAGCTTTCCATCCACCTCGGGAGTACTGCCCTGCTCGACTGGTGTACAGTATCATCAACATCTAAGAAAAAGAAAAGCGGAGAGAGAAAAAAATACTTAAGCTTCACCATACGTAGGACAAATATTACTAAAAACAATAATAATAATAATAATTGCAAGATGCATATTCTAATTTCGTAGCCACAGTAAGGAAGCTTCGCCGCAAGGTATAAAAAGTACTGTATGTATAATAAAAACAAGATCTGAAGACTATAAAAAACTCCGGAGCAGTAGACGTCCCCTTCACCCTTTCCACCATCCTGGGTGATGGGGACATTGCTATGACTGATAAATTGATTGCTTTCTTGAGAGAGACCAGACTGATCAGAGTGATGTGACTTTTTTACTGTGTGGTTATGGTTTTTATCAACGGTAAATATGTATATATTGTACTCTTAATTAAGGTTGACAGTTGACGTATTTGAAATAGTTCCTCCACCCACTGACCTATTTCTAATATTGATGTCCCCTACATTAAACCCCGTTCCTCGACTGACAGTCACCAGCTGATGAGTGCAAGTGTGCAATACAGAAAGGTATTGGGCATTTGCAGTCGATGGTGGTCTGCTGGGCGAGGTTCTTCATTTTTTGTACAAATTATGTAAATACATTATACTATCTTGCTTAAGTTACTCTAATTAGGGCCGACAGCTGACGTATATGGAAATGTTCCTGACTCGTCTGGTTCCCTTTCATATATTGATGTCCCCTATATTAGGTTGTGCCTCGACTGACAGTCACCAGGTGATGAGTGCAGGTATGTAATGTAGAAAGGCATTACATATCTGCAGTCGATGGTGTTCTCTTGGTCGAGGCTTTTTTTACCATTAGTGTAGGTCTAGTTATTTGTCTCTTAGGATTTAGTATAGGTTAGCGATTTGTCTGTTAGGTGATTAGTTTTAGGGTCTTCAGATTAGGCATTTTTGTTTATAAGTAAGATAAGGTTAAAAATAAAAAAAAATAAAAAAAATAAAAAAAATACAAAAAAATAAAATAAAAAGTATTTTTTATATATATATATATATATATATATATATATATATATATATATATATATATATATATATATATATATGTACGTGTGCATGAAAGTGTGTATGTTCATGTGCATGGATGTGTGTATGTATGTATGCATCTATATATATATATATATATATATATATATATATATATATATATATATATATCAATGTATATACATATATATATCTTTGCCTTTATGACCAGGGGCTCCGGCCCCAATGGTCGATAGGCAAAAAAAAAAAAAAAAAAAAAAAAAATCTTGTGTAACATCAACAAAGCATCTGAAGACAAAGGTGTCGAAGAATGCAAGTGTAAATTTTACGTTTGTCTCAATAACTGGCTAACTGTATGCTTAATTGCAACTCTATTCCTTTCAGATCGTAAGTGGGACCATAGCTATCTGGAATGCTTTAGAGCTTTTGTGGTTTTCTCTAAATCGTGTTGCAAAGAAAAAATTGAGCAGATCTGAATCCAGTACGTTCCAGTAGGCTAAATGGCAAAATAATGAGCCAAAATTAATGATCAAATATTTTTATCATTGGATTTTCAACCAGATACCTGTATTTTCATTTCAATTATGCAATTTTTAGAATAAAAATGAGTATATCATCTTCAAAAATAGGTTATAAGTCATTTATATTTGTCACGAGGACTTGGGATACCCTAGGATACCTTAATGTGCAATATGATCAAGATCGAAGAAAAAAGTGTAAAGAAAAATAATAAAACAAGAAGCTTTGCACTTATATGGCAAAGTTTAATTAATACGAGAGATTAATGAGAAATTTCAATTTTCTAAGTAATAAACTATTAAATTATCTGAGTTAATATGGTTTGAAGGAATCTACAAGTAATTTAGAGAGAGAGAGAGAGAGAGAGATGGGGGGGAGGGAGGGAGAGAGAGAGAGAGAAATAAAAAGGGAATGATGGTGAGGATGAGGACAAGGATAAGGATGAGAATGTGGATAATAATGATATGGAGAAGACAACGACGAAAAAGAAAAAGAAGAGGAAGAAGACAATGAGGGGACAGAGAAATATTTTGATGAAAGGAGAACAAACAAATAGATGAATGATTAGTTTATAAGGTAAATCCACATTAACCGGGCCCGAAGAGTATGACACACCATTAAGTAATGTTTGCTTACTGATGCAAAGGAAAGGCAGAAAAAGACAGGACGAGAGAAGAAATGACTAAGGGAAAAATAAAGCAAAGTTTATATATTGCTTATAATTCCACGGCACTGCCGGATGGTCTCCACGAAGCTACAATATACCGACAGATGGAAGGGATATGACCTCTTTGCACTCGAGTTGCGATGGTAACTAATGATAAATGAAAAACACATAATCCCAAACTATGTGCCTATACTGTTTACCGTTTGAACACAAAACTTCAAAAAGGCGTAAAAGAGAGGACAAAAAAGTGACGCATTGGATATTTCCACGTGAAACAAAAGTACCGTCTGAAACTATAATAAAAAAAAAAAAGAACCAAAGTGAAAAGTATTTGAGAAGAAAAACGAGTAAATACGTATATACATTGTGGCCTCCATCATCGAGTGAAAACCAGAGAGAGAGAGAGAGAGAGAGAGTAATTCATAAAAATAGCTTCCACAATACCCAAACTCGGAAAATGTGACACGCTAGTAAGCAATACACTCCCACGTAATACCGCACTTCCACCACACCCACACGCAACGCCATTAACTCTATATTAACAACTTCACTACGATGATATGCTAATTATTTCATTTTCCCTTCTGCACCGCATCCTTACGTGAGAAAATGATGCCAGAGTGATGGTAACAAAAATCTCCAATCCAATTGTATTCTGAATAGGACAGACCTTTAGCAGTGAAGGGGCTAATGAAGTCTATGTTATATAAGTCCTCCAATCTGAAAGTATCACATAAATAAATGTCTGGAAACAGTAGGTATAGAATGCAAAATGCCTCCTTGTCTAAAGCAGGACTTTCAGCGTACCGTAGTATTCCGATACTGGAACCATACGTTTGTATTAAAGTTCGTCAGCTCCATGAGAGAGAACCAGTCATTGACAGCTGTATCTAACATCTTCAGTTCGAAAAGTCGGTCTTCATCTGAGTGAAATTGTTTGCATATGGGAAGAATGTACACCACACGCAATACATACAGCCCCTGGTCTAAAATGGTATTGCTGAATTTTTATATTATTTCTGATAATTTATTCTCCCTGCAGTCTGAGGAAGGTACATATATAAGGTAGAAAAGCCCTCTAGCAGTATGGAGTATAAAGAAGGCTGTATCTAACCTCCAGTAAAAAAAAAAAAAAGTCTCCCCAAACCTGTAATTGGCTGGAGGTAGCAAGAATATGCTGATGAAGTAACAGATTCATCTTTGATATAAAGTCATTGTTCAACTTTGCTATAAAGTTGTCATGTAACTGGCACGAATGGAATGGCTGTTACAATTTGAGTGTGGAAAGTCAGTGTGTTGTAGGCCTTGGTAATATAGCTTACGTGTACAGTACTTCATACTGCCACACATCACATTATCATATTTAACATTAACACTGCCACAGTATAGACTGTTACAGATCAAAGTACCATTCTTCAAACTACCACACCTCACACTGCCACACTTCTTATTTTCACGTCTCGCACTAACACACTTCACAGTCACACATGACCATCAAAATTTACTGTCACACCAAACACTGACACACCACAACCTAATACGCGTCAGTTGGAGCGCGCGCTCACACACACACACACACACACACACACACACACTCGCTGGTGCAGTGGTAACGCTCTCGCTTGCCAACTGATGGACGGGAGTTCGCGCCTCGCTCAGGTTGCGAAAAGTTTCACTGTCCCCCTTGAGCAAGGGGACGGGTGTGTGCGTGTGCGAAGGTCACAGCCTTGCCCTTAGATCGGACTATATGAGCTCTCAGCTCCCTTCCGGGAGGGTAAAAGCTGACCATCACGACCATCAAGTGATCCTGACCGACCCGGTGAATTAATTACACACACACACACACACACACATACACGTTGCTATACATCACAATTCCTTACTTCAAACTGTCACACCACAGAAAACTGTCACACACTATTAAACCTTCCACTACCACACCTCGCAATGCCACATCGTACAGTACATTTCACACGGCCAAACAGGGGAGGCGGTGGCTCAATCGGTAGAGAGGTGGCTTGTAGTCCTCACGGACCCGGGTTCAAATCCCGCTGGGGCAGGGAACAGTTTAAGGATTTGAATTTCATAAAAATCAGACTTTACTGATCTACCAGAAGACCCGCCGACATGTAAAAATACCCCCGCTAATACCAATACACCATTCCTGTATGAGACAGTCCTAGCATGTATTCAGTATGGACGGTAGGTGTAAGCGCCGAAGTGGTGACATGCAGAGGTGTGCGGTACGTAGGAGGGCTACAGGGCCTTGATAGCAGGCTGTGAAGCCTATGCCCAGAGTCGGACACATAAAAAAAAAACACACATTACAGTCCACACTCACAGGCCTCTATTATATTATGATTCCTAAACCAGGTACGTTAGTAATCCATGCATATATTTAATATACTGTCTTTCCTTTGTAACATTTGGTTTCCGTTTAACTTGAACCGTTTTTAAGGATTATATTAAGATAGATAGCTAGACAGATACACAAGCAGACAGCCAAATAAATGGATAAATAGGTAGAGAGAGATACATGCATAAACTGACTGATTGATGGATGGATGGATCGATCGATGGACTGATGCAGACAAACAGAGGTAGGTATAGAGAGATAAATAGCCGGAGAGATTAATGGTTAGATAAATACGCATATATGGAGGTAGGTTGATAAAAAATACTCGTATGCAGGAATAGCAAGATGAATACTAATCTATATATAACATGAATAACTTGTTGCTAAGACCTGTACTTTGTGGCAGATTATCAGTTAAGGGAAAGAGACCCTACTCATAAAGTTACCATTATCATCACTATCGTCATTATCGTAACACCACATCACATCAACTGCACCTTCATTAGCAGAATCATATATCCCACTCGAAAAAATCTCTCTCTCTCTCTCTCTCTCTCTCTCTCTCAGTCTGAAACATTATTAATAAACTATTAGAATGGGAATAAAGTACTTAAATGTGTGTGTGTGTGTGTGTGTGTGTGTGTATGTGTGTGTGTGTGTGTGTGTGTGTGTGTGTGTGTGTGTGTGTGTGTGTGTGTGTGTGTGTGTGTGTGTGTGTGTGTGTGTGTGTGCGCGCGCTTGGAGGGAGAAAAAATGATACTGCAATTTCGCTTCATGCGATAAGATGTAGCAGTTACAGTACTTCATCTTGTCTTATTGTATAAGAGAAGCAACACAATTTGTAAACAATATATCTTATGATACATTCTGGTATCTAGTATAAAATATCAATGCTTGCTACCCTTTACTTTGATTATTGGGAGAGAGTAATATGACCTAGGTAAAGAATGCAGATTAGATATAGCTTACTGCCGTTTAATAAATAATTTAGAACAGAAAGGAGCACTCACAGAGTGTAACACCCAGAAATTTGATTTTCCCTCCCACCTGGAACTTCGACCGATTGCTCCTATAATTCAGATTTATTGATCCTTGCCAGGCGGTGGGTGTTAACACTGAAGTGGTGGCAAGTAACGGTGTGCAGTATGTAGGAGGACTGCTGGGCCTCAGGCAACGGGCTGAGAAGCCTATGCCTAGCACCAGCCACACACACACACACACACACACACACACACACACACACACACACACACACACACTCTCATCATCCTTCATATTCTGTTGCTCGACATTGGAGCATAAAGGTAGAACCAGGCCAATTTCTTACTGGGTTTGTATATTAAGTTTATTCTATGTTAATTCATTTGCTAGGATCAAACACATTCATAACTCAGAAATATAATCCTGTCGACGAAAGGAAGTCATTTTTAGATGTGTACTGACATCCTCTTACAACTTCTATAAGGATAACAGAGGCGTTATCAGGAAAAAAATATAATTCCTTTAACCCGCCCCGTCCCGACCGATTTTCCACCACTGACCCCCCCCCCCCCATCCCAACCAATTTTGGAAGAAAAAATTTTTTGCTCAAACCTCCTCTTTTGGTGAGAAACATCGAAAATTCATAGAGCAATAGCTCACCTGAGGTTTAAAATACTGGAAACAGGTAGCACTACTCCTTACCTTACTGGGTTTTCTATCAGGCTGGCTCCAAAGAAAACGAGTTCTATGAGAGGGTAACTATTCCACACCACTCATAAATGGTATTTATTTATTTATTTGGTATAAATTTATATGTAGTACGACAGTATACTGGTTTTCACACAGTAATATAGGCAATATAAGCATTGTTTCACACATCAACATACCTGACCTTTCTTGGCGACATTACTTGATCATCATTTCTGACTGTTTCTTCCTCTAATGCTACTTAAACTTTGTCCTCCACACTGTCATCGATTGGGGAATTACTCTGGCCTTGGATTTCGTACCATGGCATGACATGTCTTTACTGGCCAGGTCACTGGTAACAGGTGAATTGCCAAGACAATGGCGTGTGGGGGGGGAGGTCATGTGAGGTAAGGCATTGACCCTGCCTGGCATCTTGTAGAGGAAGGTGTTCCGTGTATACGTACCAAAAATCACGCGCAAAGTTTGAAAATTGTGCAGATTAAGAACCCTGGAATTCCTGCGTGTTTATATACATCAACGGGAGTCACAGTGACAAAACGTGTGGACATATATATATATGTCAATGGGAGTCAGTGGGTTAAGGAAAAGAAATGCATTCGTGGGTGCATGCATGCACGCATGTGTGTGAGCATGTGTCTGTATGTATGTAGGCATGTATGTGTGCATGTGTGCGTGTGTGCGTAAACACGCACTAATGGGCAACGTCAGGGCCTATGGCCACCAAAAGTAGGACCGTAGATGAACTGAACCAGCTCATGAAAATGCCCTCCGTCCTCTTGAGCTTAACCCTTCTGAAATTCGTATGTGTTCTACTAAGGTAACCCATGAACTTGTATGTGACGGAGATGTGATCAGGAAAATGAGTAATCATGCACTATCACTTTCCCTCAACAATGCATATGAAGCAGAGATATGGCCAGATTAGCATGTGACTTAGCGCTGACACGTCCCTTCACCTATGCATATGGGGTAGAAACATGGCCAGGCTAATTGTCACTCTGCCTGTGAGACATATACCCTCAATCGAAATATATCTAGTAGAGATATGGCCAGGCTAACGTTCACTTTAATAATGATCATCTCTTCAACCCATGCATAATATGTGGTACAGACGTGGCCAGGCTAGCTTTTGCTTTGGCACAGACACATCTCAACCCATGCACATGTGGTAGAGATACGGCCAAGTTAGCGTTCGCATAGCCACTGACACACCTCCCCAACTCACACATAATGTGGCAGAAACATGGTCAGGCTTGCGTTCGCCCCGGTAGTGACACATCCCCTTCACCCATGCATATGTTGTGGAGATATGGACAAGTTAGTGTTTACTCTGGCATTGACACATCCCTTCACTCGCAGATATGTGGTTGGCTACAGAGGAGAAATTATTGATATGGATAGTAAGCTGGGCATACAAACTCAGCTCTTGAGCTTTAAGCTTTGGGATCACGGTCCACGAGGGATATTGCAACCTCCGAAATTAGTGAATTTATCTCCACAGTTATTGGATAGTAAAATTACAGTATATCATGAAGAACAGGCAAAATATATGAAATTCGGGGAATGAGATAATAAATGGAATATTTACATTAGAATGCAACTCGGACAGTGATACGTAACCTAGCTACTGTAAAAATTTTTCTTGTATTGCATGATCATTATTGCGACAAGAATGAAATGCTAAAATTTCGTGTAAGATATTAAGAGGATACATTATCTAAGACTTATTGCACCAAAACGTAACACTGATGCAGTTACATATTTCAATGCCATATTATTTTTCTGGAAAAACAAAATACCTAACCATAAATGGGGGAAAAATCAGTTGACGAACGATAATGCAGAAATTCATATTCTGTGAAAATGTCACGAGGCACGTAATGCAGTATTTCTATAGAAGTGATCTGAAACTCTTGGGCCAAAAGAAGTATAACTTTCATCTATATTAGCAGTAAACTGCTGTTTTAGTTATAGCAGTATCATTCCCACGGTATTATATTCTATCCAGTAATACATCATAAATCGGATGTAGATTAGGCATCAAAGAAAATTTCTATTCTGACGAGGTCATCGAGATCACAGTTGTTTTACAAACTCGTCAAAACAATGAAACCATAATTATGTCAAAGAAGTGTCCCTATTTCATTATGGTGTTGTAGCCTACCTCAAAATTACACATGATGATGATATGCCGCCTTTAAAATTGAGCAGCCCTGATGTGAGACTTTTTTATTTTCAGCCTCAAGATGTTTATAATGTGGGGGGTCAGAACAAGATTAATTATTGGTCATTCTGGGATGCGTACCGACGTAGTCGGTTATGTGACATTAAATTTTTAAACGTAACGTCACAGGTTAGGTTACGGGATGAAAGTTATAATAATCACTTCAACGGAATGTTTGCAGTTGTGTGGGGAATAGTTGGAAATCAATGGCAGATGCGACATCGTAATTGTTTTGTGCATCCACTCATCATGTTTTAATGTGAATGATAGATGCTACATAATGAAAGTGTTCAACATTAGATTATATACTGAGATCAAGGGATTTGCCGCATGCTCCATGGTGTGATTATTATATATACAAAGCGGTATTATGAAGAGCATTTCCACACGCAGCATTACTTCATCAGGAAGTGAAACTGAATTTTAGCTGGGGTTCACTCAGACATAGTATCTCAAAGCCCAACTCGAATCTCCTGAAGTTGTAAAGGTCACAGTGTTAACAGACGAAACGCGGATGAGTTGGCTAGCGAGGGACCAGTTCTTTTATGAGTGACTGTACGTACAGTACACACACACACAAACACACAAATCGTAAAACTCATCGCCTGCAACATAGTTATGGTACTGACGAGGAGCCAACATATGATGACGCTGTGCATATGGGCAGCACAACTGAAGATTTAACCTGGGAGCCAAACATCCTCATGTTGCCTTGTACCTCTCCTTCGAAAGGGCCCTGATTTGACGCAGGTGAGACGCTCTCTGCCACGTAGGGGAGCCGGCTCCCTAAACCGTGTATGTAATATACTCGACCTGTAGCACGGTCCCTGTGGTCGACGGGTCTGCTTGGAAAGATAGACCAGGGTTAAACAACAACAAGAACAACAACCGCCATATACTGTAGGTATAAAACACTGCCTTAAACAATATACTGTGAAACCAATATTGGCCTTCCAAAAATCAGACACCATCACAAGACCTTTGTGTAGCTGAACACATGCAACTGTTAACAGACAGACAGTGGATATTACATCATCATCATCATCACCATCATCATTATCATAACCCGATTCTTACATCTATACTTAGGAAGATTTCAAAGTTCCAGAGTAAAATATCTTTAACTCACAGTAGGGACAAGTCAGTTATATTCCAGCTAACGCCCAGCGATTTTATTTTGCTGAGTTAAAAGAAATCTGATTGTTAAGCTGCATAGTATCCAAACACTCAGACCCTTCCCTCGCTTCCATAAACATCGATTTCACACCATTCGTTCACCACGCAGCCTTTGAGTAATGGAAAGCAAACTATCAATTCACAAGCAAACTGAGCGGAAACTTGTGGAAATTGGAAGGTTTATATGGAACGACAGATAGTTTATGGTGTTTGCAGACTTACTGTAACTCAGCGTATAATCCGAAAACTATTGCAACCAGGCTGACACAGGGGGCTATATACAGTAGTGCTGTGAACCCCCTTTACTGCAATGCGTTAAATTCATCTGGTGGAAACCAGATACAATAACTGTCACTGTAACTGTTCATACAAGGCTCACTACAGTTTATATGAGAATCAGTGCAGGACCCAACCTTCACCTCGGACAGAGTGGTAGCTAGAATCGAGGCCTAACCGGCAACCCTTGGCCACGATAAAATACAAATGGACAGTTGCGGTGTATGAGGGAACTGATGCACGTCAAAGTCCAATCGTTGTTATGGCTATGTTTGTGTGCGCCGGAGTTTGTGTATGTCACTGGTAGAAGTGACAGGATGCTTATAAAAGGAAATAAATACCAGCAACTATGGTGTAACACGTGGTGTACTCACGCGCAGGTGGGTGGAGCCATGCGACGTCAGCTGGGGATACAAACCCTCCTGCCTGCTTTGAAATGCTTACCAGAAAATAGTGTGATGCCTCTTTCTAGTCCATTTCTTCTGCGTTTAGCAGTGTTGCCAGATCTACCGAAAAATCGTGAGATCTACTGAATTTCTGATGGATCTCAAGAAATACCGAATTATTGCTCTAATATACTGAATTTCGAAAGGTTCTCCAGAAAATCTACAGAAATTATGCTTCCCGGCAGTTGAAAATCCATAAAAGCTAAATATGAGAGGGAGGGAGAGAGGGAGTCCCTGGGGAGGGGTGAGGGAGGAATGGATGGCCAGTGTTGTGACGTTTTCTGTACGTGTGCCACTGCTGACTGCCACCCGTTCGTATTAAACACGTTGATGTGTACAGGAAGGCGACGAGACTGAATGCTCGGGGATGAGTTGCAGACAATGAGGAACACACATCCACGAGACCTAATATAATGGCCTAAAGGCTCAAAATATTTTGTTGATTTATTTGGATGTTAAATTTGTAAGATTAATTAGTAATTCTGCCAATATCGAATCCAGCGTTTTTCTATTACTTTTTATTTGTAAATATAGTGCCTTGACATAACAATATTTGGCAGCCCTGCTTTTCCTAGTCAGTCAGAAATTCGGCACTGCAGTTGGCACTGCCTTAATTTCATTAAATTGATTCCAGAAATATATATGTTAAGTACCAATATAGTGCATATATATACTGGTGTGTGTCTACCGAATTTTTACCTATATCTACTGAATTTTTTGGCAATTTTCTCCTGAAATTTCCTCTGCACCATCTGGCACCACTGGCGTTTAGAGTGGCTATGTATCTTCCAAGCAATGAAGATGGGTTGTAAATTGGTTCTGGTCTCCTATATACCGTTGATTTTATGATGTTTCTACCTAAACCTCCGTATGAAACGCATCAGAGTATAAAACCAAAGCTGTGGAGATAGTTTATTGCATTACATAGACACCTATATAATAAAGTAAATACATAACCACATTAAGAGAAGAGGATAACTGGCGTACGATATTCGTATTCTACAGACGAAATTAAACAATGATTTATACGGTAGACGTCATCAGTAACATGAATATCCTTTCCTGTCTCTCTCTATCGCTTTTTTCTCGTTTTGACTCCATCTGCCTCCTCCTTCCTCTGTTTTTCCTCCCTCTATCCCCTCTCTCTGTTTCCTCCCTCTATCCCTTCTCTCTGTTTCCTTCTCCTTCCTGATTTGCTAAATTGAATCTCAGTCTCCTTTCGATCTCCCTCCTCTGTCTCTCTCTCACTATCTTCTTTCTCCATATCTCCTTTACTCTGCCTTCTTACCCGTCACTCCCTCACTCTTCTATCTCCAGCTCTCCCTTCTGTCTCCTCTGTCCCTCCCTCACCCTGCTTCCTCCATCTTTCCGTCTCTCTCACTCTTACTTCCTATAGTGCCCTCTCACACCAAAATTACCGTCACAATATCTCCATCATTTTTCCCTCCATCTAGCTCTTCATAAGCTGTGGCATTTTCTGACTGTGTTTTCTTGATACTTCCACTTTACCGTTTAAGATACGCATTCCGAAATGCATGTGACAACGACCGAAGAAACTTTTCTCCTCAAGTGGCACATCTGTAGCATGCCTGGCTGTATATGCTGCATGCCCTTCGTTTATATTTCCGAGATTTTAATCATACTGGTATCTCGCCAAGAATACACTTGAATACTTCTGTGTGTCTCTCCCTGCTGCGGGTGTGCATATAAATACAGGAAATACTAAGCGTACGGTACATCAACCGTCATAACATAAACTCTTTCCTCACACCATCACAGCATTTAACTAATACCACCCATCATCACAATACACAACTTGTTCCATGAATCATCACAGCCTGTAACTTATACCATACACCATAATTAAATAGAACTCAAGCACACACCATAATAATATGCAACTCATATCACAAACACCTGCACAACCTGCCCATCCTTGTTTTAATGCAGTATATGTAGCTCACTTCATACATTATCACAGCTATATAGTCTCACTCGTATAAAAAAAAAAAAATCCTAGCAACGGGCAACGAGCCATCACGAAAAAAAAAAAAAATCTTCACATACCATCACAGTACTGTACTGTATATCCCTTTTACTACACACCATCATAACATATAACTTTTGTTCACCTATCATAATAACGTAAGTACCACGTCATCACATTAAATGAATTTACCACACACGGCCATTACATACATCTACGTATCTTTGGCTCTACATAATTTCAGTTATTTTCAGGAAAAAAAAAAAAGTTTCATAACTTATGAGAACCGAAGAATGTGGGACTTATTCGTGATACAGTACAGGCAAAAGCAGAGTCAGAAGTGTATCATCTTTAAGCTTTTTCTGTCTTTGTGGTATTGGCAGATCACATAATTCATGTTTAAGACTCCCTACAAAGACACTATGTTCAAAACGTTTATTGCGGTACATATCTGTGTATTGTCAGCGGTGATAGTCTTTTTTTTTTTTTCTTTTTTTTCATAGCTGAATCTATTTCTGTCGGAGTTCCTCATGTCTGGGGAAGCGAAAAAAGGGAAATTTCGACTTTTCGCGTGTAGGATGAGCACACCATTCACAGCACAATTTTTGGGCATATTTCAGGTAAAACAGAGAATTAATGATAGAAAACTGAGTTGACCTAGCCTGTCTATAAGCCAACCTTGAGCTGAGGTCGGTCCAAGGATCGAGGTGTGGGGACCTGCTGACCTCATGCGCGCTGCCGTGCCCATTTTCGGCCTCGAGTGAGTACACCACCATTTCTTTCCACAACGCAGGCAACTACGTAAGTGCCCACCGTATTTTGGGTTTCGATCCGTTGGCTAGAGTCGCATAGCATCTGGTATTTTAGAATATCATTTTAGTATCAAAAGAGATTACATCAGTAACATACCAGAGATTACTGGCGTGTACTGAGCAGAAATTATTACGGATGAGGTGTAACGAAATCTTCAAAAATTCACTTAGAAAACTGACCTATGTCCACTACTGTTAACCCTTCAGCCTTGGGACGTATTATTTTATTTTATTCTTGCTCTCTTCTAACAAAAACATTGACCTTAGGATACACTTTCTGAAGTGGACGGGACAGACAGCCACCATTATACCTACTACCACGAGGGGGTTTCCTAACATGTAGTAAATTCGTATGGAGTTGTAAAGAAAAAAATACAAAGCACACCTTATTATGTAACGGTGACCTCTTCTTCCACGATAGGTCTCTTCTTATTTATATCTATATTATCTATCTATCTGTCTATATACAATATATATATATATATATATATATATATATATATATATATATATATATATATATATATATATATATATATTATGCGAGGAAGAAGGAACCAAAGGCAAGGAGCCCACAATTATTGTTCCTTCCAAGAGGAAAACAAAATACAAGAGAAAGCCAAATTCAAGATCCGATCATTTCGAGATGCCTGGACACACTGCGTTTGAAAGACTGGAGATCATATGAAGCAGGGAATACAGACAGAGGGAGACAGTTCCAGAGTTGATCCGTTGCATAAATGAAGGACTGGGAGTAACGGCCAACTCTTGCATTAGAGAGTTGGACAGAAAAGGGAAGAAAGTTTGCTGCTAGACGGGCGCTACGCGCCCGTCGTAGAGGTGGGTAAATGCATGCAGACATATATATATATATATTCTTGATGAATGGCTTAATTTACGACAGATTCACACTCCTTTCCTACCAGCGGCCTGGCCAAATAAAATCTGCTGGCAGCGGGAATAAAATCATTATCAGGCGTCAAGCCGTCCAACGGTAGAAAATGTGATATCGTCTGTTGATTGCATAGATATAATATTCTGCCGGTAACATGAATATCATCATCTGGAGTCGGAAACAAAAAGTTCGTCCTAGGAATGATTTATTTCATTATTTCAGCCTATATATCAACAGTTGGTGAGGTGGGGTGATATTAAAACCCAGTACTGTTAGTGTCATCTTTACAGACTGCT
This sequence comes from Coenobita brevimanus, assembly GCF_032717465.1. Classification (NCBI taxonomy): domain Eukaryota; kingdom Metazoa; phylum Arthropoda; class Malacostraca; order Decapoda; family Coenobitidae; genus Coenobita; species Coenobita brevimanus. The sequence goes on from NC_137006.1 coordinate 11,061,427, forward strand.
TCTCTTTGACAAACCTGCTTTCCATGAGATGATAAAAAAAAAAAAAAAAAAACTAATTTTGTGCTCAATACTTGCTTCCAACACGAAAGGCGAGGATATTTGTCCAAATCCCTGCTTTTGTGGTAGCTGAAATTCCTCCACCATTACGGCGGGCACGCAGCACGCGTCTAGCTATATACATTCCCTCCTTCCTCATCAACTCTAGTTTGCAGGATGTAATCTTTACCGTATTGTTAGTCTTTCTCGTGCATAAAAGGCAAGAAAGATGGAAAGAAAAAATTCAATCTTCACTCTTTCCCATTGCTTTTGGCTTCCAGTCTATCTAGGCGCCTTGAATAGATCTCAGTTTTGTCGCTGTTTTGTTCAGTTTTACACGAAGAAGACATTTGCAAGTTCTCACACTGCTTTTTTTTCTGCTTAAAAAAAAAAAAAAAAAATCATGAACACTCCAAGCTGACAGCAAGGGGGAGTGAGATACATCAGTGTAAACAGAGATGGGTTATGCAACCTCCTCCACCAAGACGGACAATGAGAAGGAAAGATAAACAGAAGTGTATATGAAGGGCGGCTGCCTTGAGTGGCAATAGGGGATGGCCATGAATCGTGATGTAGGAGCTTCCAGGCATTTTGGTCACATACCCTGAATCATCTCTGGCATTATGGGTCTCTCGCTCTCATTACAAATGGTCACACTATTCACCGACACTCCTTTACAGTTTGGTTATGAAGCATACCTTTCCACTGACTTCGTCCTTTAGGGGTGAAAGTTATCTATCTATCTATCTATTACCAGACTCCATACTCCGGTAAGAGGTGGCCGTTTGACTCTGAGTTTGCTGTTTTACTGGGAGGGGTACTAACCCTCACCAACCCAGTGGTTGACAAGTAGGGAACACGTGCGGGTTGGTTATATGGTGACCATCCAGCGCTGTAAATGGTTTCCTGGCTTACAGGAAACCACTAGGTTTGTCACTCACTATAAAGCCATCTGAAAACAAAAGAAGAGTAATAACGATTGACAGTTAAATGAGTGATACAGGACAAGAGGACAGACACAAAGAAGAATGGTAAAGGTGAAGAAAGAAGAAGTCAGCACTACATCAAGTGAGTGGATAATCTTAGCCACCACCTACCGCCAGGGGAAAAAACTGTTTTATCTAAATTTACGAAAGGAAATGATCCACAGATTAATCACCTGTTTCAGTAGAGAAGTGGCCTGCAGTCCTACCGGACTCAGGTTCAAATCCCAGCTGGGGCAGGGAACTGTTTAAGGATTTGAATTTAATAAAGCACTCTTTACTGATCTACCAGAAGACCCGCCGACATGTAAATATACCCCCGCTGATACCAATACACCAGTCTTGTATGAGACAGCCCTAGCATGTATTCAATATGGACGGTGAGTGTTAGCGCCGAAGTGGTGACATGTAGAGGTGTATGGTATGTAGGAGCACTACTGGGCCTTGGGAGCAGACTGTGAAGCCTATGCCCAAAGTCGGACACCTAAAAAAATGTATATATTTTTTTTTTTTTTTTTTTTTTTAAATCCGGTTTCTGCAGTGTATTTAGATATCACCATTAGTTCCAGTTTTCTCTTTCTCGTGTAATTAATAATTATTGTGAGTCAGTCAGCTCAGAGACCGTGTGTGTGTGTGTGTGTGTGTGTGTGTGTGTGTGTGTGTGTGTGTGTGTGTGTGTGTGTGTGTGTGTGTGTGTGTGTGTGTGTGTGTATTTACCTATTTATATTTACCTATTTGTAGTATACAGGAATTGAGCAATGCTCGTGTTGTCCTGTCTCCATATCCACATTTATCAAGTCTACCTTTACACACATGAATGTTTTTCTCATGCACCACCTCTTTGTCTAAGTCGTTCCAATATTTAAGTATTTATACCTAATTGTGATATACACGGAATGTACTATGCTCGTGGGTTTCCATCGCTGTTTCTCAGTAAGTCAAATTTGGCTTTAAACTCGTTTAAGTTTTTAGACTGGACAATCTCTTTGTCCAGGCTATTCCATAAGTCTATACTTCTGTAAGGAAAGCTATATTTCTTGATATCCTTCAAGCAGCTTGACTTTTTCAATTTCATTCCGTGTCCTCTTGTTGCTCTCTTATCCCATACAAACAGATCTTCTTTGTCAATTTTATCTACTCCCACCATGGTCCTGAACACTGCAATCATGTCTCCCCTCTTTCTCCTTTCCTCTAAGGAAGGCAAATCCAGTTTTTCCAGCCTCTCTCTGTATGACAGGTCTGTCGGACTGGGGACCATCTTGGTTGCTGTTCTTTGTATTCTCTCAATCTTGTTTATATCTTTCTTTTTGTGTGGGGACCACACTACCGCTGCATATTCTAACCTGCGGCGGATCATTGCCACTATCAATTTTTTCATCATCTCCTCATCCATATAATGAAATGCTACTCTTATGTTAGTCAAGAGTTTATAAGTCTCTCCAACTATCTTGTTAATGTGCTTTTCTGGTGACAAACTATCTTGGACCAGCACTCCCAAATCTTTCTCTTCTCTCCTTTTTGTGATTAATTCATTACCCAACAAATAATTCAGTGATGGCCTCCTGGTACTTTTACCCATTTCCAATATTTTACATTTCTTTACATTAAATTTCATTTCCCACGTCCGGCTCCAATTGTGTATCCTATCCAAATCCTCCTGCAGTATTTTACAATCCTCCTCAACCTCTACCTTCCTCAGGATCTTTACATCATCAGCAAACAGACTTGCATAACTGTTCACTCCATCTACCATATCATTTACATAAATCAGGAACATTACTGGTGCCAACACCGAGCCTTGAGGGACTCCACTTGTTACTTCCCTCCATCCAGACATCCTATCCTTTATTACTGTCCTCATTTGTCTGTCTCTCAAAAAGTCTCTCATCCATTCCAGAAGTTTCCCCTTCAGTCCTCCTATATATTCTAGTTTCCACATTAGTCTTTTATGAGGTACCTTGTCAAAGGCCTTCTCTAAATCTAAGTACACACAATCCACCCAACCATCTCTCTCCTGTACCACGTCAATCGCTCTTGAGTAAAAGCTCAACAAGTTAAAAACACATGACCTTCCACTTCTGAATCCAAACTGACATTCAGCCAAAATATTCATCTCTTCCAGATTTTTTATCCATCTGTCTTTCAGGATTCTCTCACACAATTTTGCGACCATGCTGGTTAGAGACACTGGTCTATAATTCAGGGGTTCTTCCCTGTTTCCTCCCTTGTAAATTGGTACCACATTTGCCCTCTTCCATTCTTGTGGCACTTTCCCCTCTTCCAGTGAGCATACGATTAAACTGTGAATTTTATCCGCCAGTTGTTCTCTGCATTCCTTCAGTACCCAATTAGAAATTCCATCAGGTCCTGGGGCTTTCCTTACATCTTGAGTTTCCAGTAATTTATACACTTCCTGTACCTCCACTTTTATATCTTTTATCACAGGAACATTTCTAATCACTCCCTCCCCTTCCACAAGCTCCTTTTCTTTAGTGAAAACTGACTGGAAACATTTGTTCATTATTTCTGCCTGCATTGCCGCATCCTTAAAGACCTCTCCTTCTACTTTCAGTTTGGTGATTCCTTCCTTTTGTTTCAGTTTGCCATTAACAAATCTATAAAACAGTTTGGGTTCATCCTTGCATTTGTCTATTATACCTTTTTTCAAAATTCCTTTCTTCTTCTCTACGTATTCTTGTGTATTCATTTCTTGTTCTTTTATATTCTTCCTTTGTTCTGTTGTTACCTCTCTTTCTCCAATTATTCCACGGCTTATCTCTCTCTTTTTTTGCTATCATACACCTTCTATTAAACCACTCCTTTTTCCTGTTTTCTTTCCCTCTTACTCTTGGTACAAATTTTTCCACTCCCAAATTATAGGGGTCTAGAAAGATATGCCACTTCTTCTGTATCTCTTTTGTTTCTCTGAATTTTCTCCAATCCGCATTTTCAAAAAAGTTTCTCAATCCTGTAAAATTTGCTTTCCCAAAGTTGTATCTTCGCTGTCTAGGAAGCTCGTCTCTTGGCTCGACGTTCCCTATTAACATCTGGAACTCAATGACCACATGATCACTTTTTCCTAAAGGACAGAGATATTTCAATTATTCTATTACATCGGGTTCTTTGGTGAACAGTAAATCTAACCTTGCTGGTGTGTCCTCACCTCGAAACCGTGTCTCTTCTTTGACCCATTGCGTCATCACATTATCTATCTATCTATCTATCTGTCTATTGCCAGACGCCTCAATCCCGTTTGGGGTGGCCACAAACAAATCGCCTCCAAGTCGCCCTGTCCCCCGCCATTTCTCTGCCCTGCTCCCAACTCACATCCCCCTCTCTCATTATTCATTATTATTTTTAATAACATAGTGCCCCATGAATCCTCGCCACCTCCCGAGTACCATTCCTCCCAGTTCACCTCTTTACAGTTAAAGTCACCCACTAAAATTATATTATTGCTTTTCTCAACTATTTTTTGCAAATAGATAGCCATACCTGACAACATCTCATGGTATTCGTCATCCTTCCATGCTCTCGTCTTTGGGGGAACATACACTACCGCCATATCTCACTTAACATTCTCTCCATTTTCTAATTTCATATATATCACTTCAGCCCCGCCTTCTCCCATTTCCCCAGTATCTACATTTATGTTGTTCTTCACTGCTATCATCACTCCTCCTCCCTTTTTTTCTTTCCTGTCTTTTCTCCACAGTTTGTATTTACCATCTCCCAAATGAACATCAATATCTTCTCTTAATTTGGTCTCTACAAGGCACATGATATCAGGTTCATGTTCTCTCAAGAAATCGTTAATTTCGATCCTTGTGTGTGTGTGTGTGTGTGTGTGTGTGTGTGTGTGTGTGTGTGTGTGTGTGTGTGTGTGTGTGTGTGTTGGCGAGGTGGTCTATTGCATTATCTTACTGTTACGTAAGGGTAGGATGGGCTGAATGTCTTTATCTCATTAATCTGTGAACGGAGCTGTACTTATGATCCAGTTAAACCTCGTATTTTACATCTCAGCAGACGATCTGAACTCTTTTGCACCAATAGAATTAAAACGACACCCAATTATTTATTTAGTACCTCATTCCACACTCAAACTACTCATCCTTAAACTCCCTTAGTATATTTTCACGCGACCCAGCATACATTATTCATCGGATTATATTTTGACAAATATAGTAAAATCCTATCAATTATTTAGTAAAATGGTAACAATAGCAAAATGCAGTCATAATTTGAATGCTTAGATTTTGTTAGGTGTGTTCTAACTCTTCCATTTGTTTTATAGCTGGGGAACACGTTGATCTCATACCTACATTCTGAACTCATTTTCCTCCTGATCATTCTTAGGCTATGGACTATGATTTTCCCCACTCCGAAATGGTGACATGCAAAGTGGACTGCTGGACCTGCGGGAACGGACTCTTCAGCCTGTTCACAGATTAGTCGGATTAAATTAATTACAGATCCTGTTATGGTTCTTTGTATTTTCCTTTCATATTCCTTTCTTTCTTTAACCTAGAATGGCACATATAATGATCATTTGATTCAGGGTGTTGGGATGGAATCGGATAGTTAATTGGTTTGTATAATACTGTTACCTCAAACCTTGTCACCTCTAAGCTCGGTCTTCGCTACGTCAAAAAACTGATCGTAAAATTCCGAATGTACGTTCAGGATGTTACCTTTAGCCCACACCCACCCCTAAAACCATATTTTCTCTTACGAAAAGAATCTTACAGTATTTGAATCTCGTTATCTTTACCGTATATTCCTCCCAGTTCCTGTATTTTTCCAGCCTCTTCAGTTAAGCTACAAGATTTATAGTCAGTTAGTTGATGAATCTCGTTACCGAAACACTCTTATTTGCGAAAAGAAACTGAGGCAATTGTGTCTGGGAATCACGGTACTGTACTCTGCGAACTCCTTGCTTTGTGCCACGTACCTGTAATATGCCACCAAATGTTAGATACGGCAAGTTTATATGTGATTTTTTTTTTTCCACATTTGCAAATACATAAGAAGAGAGGATAACTGCAGTAGGCCGGTTGGCCCATGCTAGGCAGCTCCTAGAAAAGTAACTGAACTACTAGAATGAGATAAGGATAGCAAAGAAGAAGGCTCTCCCCCGCCCTCCAAACCCTCCAGCCGAAGCCGGCAGGAAAAGTTCAGAAAGAACACCATGCAGTATAGAAAAACTGGCGTGGACATTTTACAGGAAAGTGTGGAAGGAGAATAGAGACTATCATAGTGTAACCTGAAAGGGACAAATTATGAATTAGTATTGGTTATAAGATTTTCCTTTTTTCTATATCCACTCCTTATTTGTCATATGCTTATCTAGCCTATGCTTGAAACTCTCAATGGAAGAGGCAGCAACTACTTTACTAGGTAGCTTATTCCATTCGTCTACTACTCTATTACCAAACCAGTTTCTACCTATTTCCTTATTGAAACGGAATTTTTCTAGTTTGAAACCATTATTTTTAGTTCTATCCTGTATGCTCACTTTAAGTACCTTGCTAATATCTCCCATATTTATACACTTCATCCACTTAAACACCTCAATTAAGTCTCCCCTAACTCTACGCCTCTCTAGCGAATGCAGACTTAGTCTTTTCAGTCTGTCTTCATATGACAGGTTCCGCACGTCATGTATCATTTTTGTCATTCTTCTCTGTACATTTTCTAACGAATTGATATCCATTCTATAGTAAGGACACCAAAATTGTACTGCGTAGTCTAAATGTGGCCTTACTAATGCTAGATAAAGTTTCAGTATTACTTTTGATGATCTATTGCTCACGCTTCTCGAAATAAATCCTAGGACCCTATTTGCTTTATTTCTCGCATTAATACACTGTTGCCTTGTTTTGAGGTCGTTACTAATCATAACTCCTAGATCCATCTCGCATTCCGATTTGCTAATTTCTTTGTTATCTAAGCTGTATTTAGTGTCTCCAACGGTCTTGCCTACGTTAAGTACTTTGCATTTTTCAACGTTAAATTCCATTTGCCAAGTTTTGGACCATTTGGACAATATATCGAGGTCTTTTTTGTAAGGTACGGCTATCGTCAGTCGAGTTAATGATACGCCCTATTTTTGTATCGTCGGCAAATTTGCTGATGCTACTAAGTCTAGATCATTTATATAATTATATAATAAATAATAAGGGACCGAGTACTGAACCCTGTGGTACACCGCTAGTTACTAATCCCCAATCCGACTTAGTTCCATTTATTAATACTCTCTGCTTTCGTCCTTTCAGCCAGGATTCTATCCATTTTAAGATATCGCCGTCTATACCGTGTGCTCGAACCTTTCTAACTAACCTTTCGTGTGGGACGCTATCAAAAGCTTTACTAAAGTCCAGATAAATAACATCGTAAGCTTTATCTCTGTCTACTGCCTCATAGACCTCTGAGTAGAATGACAACAAGTTTGTGAGGCAGGATCGTCCTTGCCTGAATCCGTGCTGACTTTCTTTTATAAGATTAAATCTTTCTAAGTGTTCTCTAATCTTATTTGCCAAAATTGACTCTATCATTTTTCTTACTATTGACGTTAGACTTCTCGGACGATAATTTGACGCAGCTGATTTATCACCCTTTTTAAAGATGGGCACTATGTTTGCGGTCTTCCACGCCTCTGGAACTTCTCCTGAACTTAAAGAGTCATTAAATAACGTTAAAAGTGGCTGACATAATTCTTCTTTGGTTTCTTTTATAATTTTTGCATATATATCGTCCGGACCTGGCGATTTTTGAGGTTTTAACTTATTAATTTCTTTCAATACGTCCTCCTTACTAACGGTTATTGTACTAAGAATATTTTCCGTATTCTCATCGTAAATATTTGCTGTTTGAGGGACCAGGTCTAGATTTTCCTTGGTGAATACTGATATGAAATAATTATTTAGGATGGAGCACATTTCTTTATCTTCACTGATAATGTCACCTGATTCTGTTTTCAGTGGTCCTATCCTATCTTTATTTTTCGTACGGTACACTTGATAAAAACCCTTAGGGTTTTCTTTTGATTCACTAGCAACCTTAATTTCATAACTTCTCTTTGCTTTTCTTATCTCCCTCTTTACTTCTCTATTTAAAATCGTGTACCGGTTACGTAAGTGTTCCTCTCCACGTTTTATTTTTCTATATATTCCTTTCCTTTGGCCTATGAGAGATTTTAATCTGTTGTTTAACCATCTTGGTTCTGAATTATTCGTTCTAACGGTTTTGAAGGGATATATCTATCTTGGCCTCCGTGTATTATATTTATTAACTCGTTATATTTCTCACTGGTCGAACGTCTGCTTGGTACTGGAGCTGAGTTAATTCCCGTCACCTGGACTACATTCCCATCTACCACTTCCCCCCCCTCACAGACACCTGACTGACATTCCCACGTGTTTCCTGCCCCTCAGCTATGACCTGGGGTTTCCCACTGACCTAGCATTGCCTCAAATAGCTAATCTCCCTGTGGAATACCGTTCGAAAATAAGCTCTTAAGCCATCGAAATCTCCTAGACGAAAATTAGGAACGGTGGAGGTATTTTCAGTGGAACAGACATCCCAAGTAAATTTGAACTTAATTTCTTCATGATCGCTATTACCAAGTCGTCCACCAACCTCTATATCACTAATGATATTTTCTTTATTAGCTAAAACCAAATCTAGTATATTATTACCTCTGGTGGGCTCCCTGATATACTGATAAAGGAAATTATCCTGTACTACCTCTAGAAATTCCTCTGACTCTGCATCCACTGTCTGATTTCTCCAATCTATCCTTGGCAGATTAAGGTCCCCTACAATACAGTGGGCATTTAACTCAGCACGTTCGTTGGCCTCATACATCGGCAGACGTACAATTGCGGACATAAATATGGACACAATTCATAACGGTAAATGACGGGATATTGCACATCTTTTGAAACCCAGTATTGCGGTCTTCTGACCTCAACAAACTTCTCAGAATATTGCTGTGTGGCTTCTTAATTATTCGACTATAAAGCGCGTCTTTATTACTGACCACAATACTACATTACTTCAGTAAAAACTTATGGCTTACCGTATTGATCTGACAAGCATTATCTACAAATGCTAGATACAACACCGAATACCACGTCTCAATCTCTGCATTTTCCACCCTATGATGCAACAACAACGGGCGATTAATTCGGCGTGTTCGCTAACAATATATATGCCACTGCAGACGCACTCTACCGTAGCCATATTATAGGACATACTGCTTTGAATGGTTTCACTAAGACATACTATGTATACCGGTATGCCCAGGTATCTTTTGTCACACTAGCTATACTCCGTTTTCTCTATCGAGGCGAAGATGCACTTGACGGGTTGTTGATGATTGGCTGAATGCAACATGTCCAAAAAATATTTACTAACTCAAATTTCCCTTTCAGATAACTGTTGTCAGTTAATAATGCTAGATTATGAAGTAATGTTGCATTCAGCCAGTAATCACTGATCTGTCAAGTGCATCTTCGCCTCGATAAAAAAAAAAAAACTGAGTATAGTCACGTGTTGGAGAAACTTTGTTTCCCCATGTTGATCTGCACTCAACAATATAATTGGGGACCTGTATGTAAAATCAATTGTTGCTTGTTATACTGTGGGTGGAGACTGATTTTCTGCCTTGATGATCAGTGTGCAGTCGATAGGCATTAATCCTAAACATTTTTCATCTTGTCTTTACACATATCGTTTTTTTTCCAGCCTCAACTGTCAAAATGATGAACATGCCAAACACCGTGTTCGTCTCCTTCATACTTGGCAGACGCACGCTCTATCAATGATTCAGAGTATATTGATTTCACTGACTGGGCTGACATGGGGAAGCTGTGAATACCGTTACTTGCTCACTCGATTTCGCTCTGCCGTTTCGCTAATATTTTCAAGAGTAATTTTAATTCACTTGGTTTTCTTAATTATAAAACATTTACCTGGTCATCGCCATCAACACCTTAGCTTGGGGGAGGCGGTGGCTCACCTGGTAGAGAGGTGGCCTGTAGTCCCACTGGACTCAGGTTCAAATCCCCGCTGGGGCAGGGAACAGTTTAAGGATTTGAATTTCACAGAATCAGACTTTACTGATCTACCAGAAGACCCGCCGACATGTAAAAATTTCCCCGCTAATACCAATACAGTCCTGTATGAGACAGCCCTAGCCTGTATTCAGTTTGGACGATGGGTGTTAGCGCCGAAGTAGTGACATGTAGAGGTGTTTTGTATGTAGGAGGACTACTGGGCCTTGGAAGCAGGCTGTGAAGCCTATGCCCAGAGACGAACACATAAAAGAAAAAAAAAAAAGCCTATGTCAGCTCTTATCATCAATGTCATCGTTATCACCATCGTCATCAGCCTATCACTCTTCCCACTATCACCTTATTCGCATATACTGGTACTAGTGACGCTATTTGACAGAAGGCACACAACGTAGGCCAACCGGTTTGCTACAGTTTTCTTATGTTAATTTTCTACAATTTGCAAAAGAAAAATGTATTTGGGGTCATCATCACCATCATCATCATCATTATTATCATCATCATCATCATCAGCTGCAGCAGCAGCCTAATATTATTATCACTGCTATAAATGTGATGGGGAGGGTCTGAGCAAAATATAGTTAAGGAAATCACTAAAGGAGGGAGCTGTCAACATTAGTTATTTATCCAACTTCCCACTATTGCAAATGGTTTTAGCAGGAAACCCACAGCCAGCACACCCATGATTGCCAGATCATAAGGTGGTAGATTCTAGAATGAGGCTAGTTGCACAAAACTCCAGGAAGAGGTAGATTCTTGAGTAATGTTTCTTGCACAGTACATCAGAAAGAGCCAGAGAATGCTAAGATTTCTGGAATACCATAAACATAATGATAAATGTCTCTCAAGTATAGGCAGGTATCCACTGAACTTCAACGCTAGACCGATGTTAATTTCTATACACATGAAGTAAAGATCACTTAGTTGACATCTGAGTGTACATTAAAAAATGCCAACATTCACCAAAAGACGCACATATTTACCCAATGCAGAATGAGTTGCTTTGATCCACTTAAGATTAGTTGTTAACTCAGTTTTTTCCTCAAGTTCATGTATTTAAATGAAGTTAGTATTGATCTGTGTTCACAGACAGAAGCACACGTAGAGTCGCCGATGAAAGTTTGCCTAATATTTCACCTTCCCTGCCTCACTTGGCTGTATTGGCTAATATTCCTTAGCTGAGAGAGGCTAGCTATATTTCTCAGCCAATAGATCATTAAAATGACGTCTTAGAAGGAAAGAGACGCATAATCTTGTTGTGAAATAGACCCAAGAGAACAGTAGGCGAATTTTTGACCCTGACTGTAAATGACACACGACACAGACACTCATAACACAATTACCACAGGCAATGTGGACACAAATAGAAAACATACCCAAACACATGCAAAAACACAAACACACACCTGTGTTCTCGGCCTCTCCCAGAAACAAGGGGATTTACCACCACTTTTGGATATGAATGTACACTATAGAGGGTCATATGACTATACAATAGAACCCAGATCTTTGTCTTTATATGTTCGCAGGTGAGCCCCCTTGAAATTCGGGGGGTTAGAGCAAACCCAAATTTGGACAAGAAAAGACCCCTTGCTGTGATCAAGTATCTCTAAAAAAGGTATGACCCCCATGGAAATCCTTGCTGAGAACTCTCCTTACTATTCCACCATAAAGAAGTGGGCTGCTGATTTCGAGTGGATACGGGAGAGCACCGAAGTTAATCCATGATCGGAACGCCCATAATCATCGACCAAGAACGATCAAGTGGAGGCAATTCACCCCAAGGTCTTGAATGACAGACGTTTGTCTATGCAACAGACAGCCGGCTCCATGGGCATTAATGTTGGCTCAGTGCACTGTTTTGACTGACATCTTGGGTATGAGCAAGCTGTCTGTAAGATGAGTGCCCTGAATGCTGACTCAATACAAGAAGCTGACCAGAATGGACTCTTCAAGGACACTTCTGGCCCGTTTCCAATCTGATCCAGCCAATTTCTTCCTGAGATTGTGACCTTGGATGGGACGTGGGTTCACCACTTTGAACCCGAATCAAAGAGTCAAAGCAAGCAATGGAAGCACCAGAGTTCTCCACCTTCCATAAAAGTCAAGCAAGTGGCATTTGTCGGCAGGATGATGACCACAGTGTTGTGAGACACTGAAAGAGTTCTCATGACAGACTACTCGCAAAAGGGTCAAACCACTGATGGAGCCTATAATGCAAGTGACCTGAGACAGTTGAAAGAAGCAGTCAAAGCGAAACGATGAGGTAAGCTGTAAGTGGGCATGCTGTTGCCCCAGGACAATGCTCCTGTCCACAAAGCACACAGGTGGCAGTGAATGAAGCAGCCAACTGTGGCTTTGAACTACTTGAACTATTTGAACTATTACCTAATGCTCCTTACTCACCCGACCTGGCTCGGTCTGACTTCTGTCTGTTTCCCAAAGTTAAATCTCACCTACATGGCCACTGATTTCGGAGTGATAAAGTCATCCGTGCTGCTGAGGCGCAGTTGGAGGCTGAAGATGAGACCCTCTTCCTTGGCGGGAGAGCAATGCCTGATCGTTGGTGGAGGAGTAGACTGTAGCACTAATCGAGCAGGGCAGTACTCCCAAGGTGGATGGAAAGTTGATGACAGGGAGAGTTGGAGCTCCCGTTTCATCAGCCCTTGGGACTAGGTCCCGACCATCCCCCTTTGTTGAACTTTTTCAGTGTCTTAGTAACACAGAGAGAAGGCCAGCATACTCTCAAATACAAGTTTCTCTAACTATCTACACCAAACTACAGGCACAGTACACACCACACTTCCTTTTCAAAAATTGGACAAAAAAAAAAAAAAAAAAATGGTGTCGAATAACATAGCCTTAGAGTCCCCAAGGGGAGGGGGGACCATAAATGCTCCCACCTTCTGCCCCTCTCCCAGTGACGACTCAAGATGCATGGAACCACTGTCTGACTCACTTCTTCATTTCTGCAACATTCGTGGCCTTTCCTCTAACTTTCGCTCTGTTGAGCACCACCTCTCCTTCGCTAAACCTCACCTTCATTTTCTAACTGAGACTCAGCTGTCTGAGGCAACTGACAGCAGACACTTCTCTGTATCCTACTTTCTCTATACTCATTTCAAAGCCAAAGGTGGCTGTTGTGTATATATACGCAACAACTTATCTTGCTCTCGTGTTTCTGAACTCGATTCTTCTGAATTCTCTACACTCTGGCTTCGGCTTTCCTGTCATTCTCTGACTAAATATATCTGTGCTATTTACTTATCTTCTAACTCTACTATCAAAAATTCTTTGACTATCTTACTTCTACAATGGAACACAGTCTATCCAGTTCTCCTTTCTCTGAAATCTCCATTCTAGGAGATTTCAATGTTCACCACCACCTTTGGCTTTCCTCTCCTTTCACTGACCTACCTGGTGAACAAGCCTACACCTTTTCTATCCTTAATGACCTAGAGCAGCTTGTAGAGCACCCTACCCATATCCCTGACCGCCTTGGAGAGAGCTCCAACATACTTGACCTCTTCCTTACAACTAATCCTTCTGCTTACACTGTTAATCTTTTCTCTCCGTTGGCCTCCTCCGATCACAACCTTATCACCTTAACCTGTCCTATCGCTCCGGTACGGCCAGTGGACCCTCCAAAGAAACGTCGTCTGTGGCACTTTGGAGCTGCGGATTGGGATGCCCTCAGGCAGTACTTCTTTGATTTTCCCTGGAATGATTATTGCTTCCATGGCCGGGAGCCATCTAGGTGTGCCTTGCACATTACGAAAGTTATTCTCTCGAGCATGGAAGCATACATTCCTTTCTCATATCCTTTGGCTAATGCACGAAAGCCTTGGTTTAATCACACTTGTTCTAATGCTGTCCGCAACAAGGAGAGGGCCTATAAAAGGTACCGGAGCCAACCCACCCCTGAATCACATCTTTTATACGTTTTTGCCCGGAATCGTGCTAAGTGTGTTCTTCGCTGTGCTGAAAATAATTTCATCTGTACTAAATGCTCTCAACTCTCTAACTCGAATTCTTCCCGCTCCTTCTGGCACCTTGCCAAAAATCTTTCTAACAACTTTATCTCATCATCCTTCCCTCTTCTTTTCTACTTTGGTGGCTCTGCAGCTATTTCTTCTACTAATAAAGCAGATCTCTTCGCTCAGACTTTCTCCTCCAATTCCACCTTAGACGATTCCGGTGCTGTTCCTCCATCACTTCCCCCGTCTGACTTCCTCATGGCTGACATTAAAATTTCTTCAGCTGATGTATTTTCTGCCATCACAGGCCTCAATACTAATAAGGCATATGGGCCTGATGGAGTCCCTCCTGTTGTTCTCAAGAACTGTGCTTCTGTGCTTACACCCTGCCTAGGCAAACTCTTTCACCTTTGTCTATCAACTTGTACCTTTCCTTCTTGCTAGAAGTTTGCTCTCATTCAGCCAGTCCCAAAGAAGGGTGACCATTCCCAACCCTCTAACTATCGTCCAATTGCTTTAACATCCTGTATCTCAAAAGTTTTCGAGTCTATTCTTAATAGAAAAATTATAAAGCATCTTTCCTATCACAACCTTCTTTCTGATCGTCAGTATGGGTTCTGTCAGGGACACTCCTCAGGCGATCTTCTCACCTACATTTCAGACTCCTGGTCATCCTCCTTTCGGGACTTTGGCGAAAGCTTTGCCATTGCACTTGACACATCAAAGGCTTTCGATCGAGTCTGGCATAAATCTTTAATTTCCAAACTGCCCTCTTACGGTTTCTATCCCTCTATCTGTGCCTTCATCTCTAGCTTCCTTTCTGGTCGTTCTATAGCTGCTGTTGTAGACGGCCATCGTTCTTCTCCTAGATCTATTAACAGTGGTGTTCCTCAGGGCTCTGTCCTATCACCAACTTTCTTCCTTTTATTCATCAATGGCCTTCTAAGCCGTACATCTAACCCTATCCACTCATACGCTGATGACTCCACCCTTCACCTTTCCATTCGATTCCCGCAACGTTCATCTCAGCAGTTACTTCAACAAACAAGGGATGAGGCTATGGCACACCTAATGTCTGACTTGGCTCGTATCTCTGACTAGGGTAAGAATAATCCGCTTGTTTTTAATGCATCAAAGACTCCGTTATTGCACCTATCAACCTGACAAAATCTTCAACAGGTATACCCACTAATGTTTAATAATATTCAGCTTAATCCTGCATCATCCTTGAACATGCTTGGGGTTTCATTTACTCGGGACTTATCTTGGAAAGATCATGTTACATCTCTTGTAAAATCTGCTTCCAAGAGATTGGGTGTGCGAAGCCGACTCCGTTCCTTCTTTACCCCTGCACAGTTGTTGACTGTATACAGGGGTTTTATCTGCCCCTGCGTGGAGTACAACTCTCATGTGTGGGGAGGCTCCCCACATACAGCTCTTCTCAATAGGGTGGAGTCAAAGGGTTTTCGCCTCATTAACTCTCCTCCTCTTACTGACTCCCTTCAACCTCTGTCTCTTTGCCGCACTGTTTCATCTATCTCTCTTTTCTATCGCTGCTTCAATGGTCACTGCTCCTCTGAACTGTCTGCATGCGTTCCTCCACCTCTAGGACATGCGCTAAGCACCCGTCTAGCAGCAAACTCTCATCCCTTTTCTGTCCAACGCTCTAATGCAAGAGTTAACCGTTATTCCCAGTCTTTCATTTATGCAACAGGTCAACTCTGGAACTGTCTCCCTCTGTCTGTATTTCCTGCTTCCTATGCTCTCCAGTCTTTCAAACGCAATGTGTCCAAGCATCTCGAAATGATCGGATCTTGAATTTGGCTCTCTCTTGTATTTTGTTTTTCTCTTGGCGGGAACAGTTTTGCGGGCTTTGTCTTTGGTTCCTTCTTCACATTAAAAAAAAAAAAAGTGCATTGAACTTATGGGAGTCTATGCTGAGATATAGTACAAGAACAATCTTTCTCCTATGATGTATTTTGAGTGAGGCCGATAACTTTTTGAAGGACACACACACACACACACACACACACACACACACACACACACACACACACACACACACACACACACACCATCATCATCATCATCATCATCATCATCACATTGATCCTAATATCTATATGCTCTCCTGCACACACACACACACACACACACACACACACACACACACACACACACACACACACACACACACACACACCATCATCATCATCATCATCATCATCACATTGATCCTAATATCTATATGCTCTCCTGCACACACACACACACACACACACACACACACACACACACACACATCATCATCATCATCATCATCATCACATTGATCCTAATATCTATATGCTCTCCTGCACACACACACACACACACACACACACACACACACACACACACACACACACACACACACACTGCTCCCTGGTGCAGTGGTAACGTTCTCGCTTGCCAACTGGTGGACGGGAGTTCGCGCCTCGCTCAGGTTGCGAAAAGATTCACTGACGAAGTGGGTGGTTACTGTCCCCCTTGAGCAAAGGGACGGGTGTGTGCGTGTGTGAAGGTCACAGCCTTGCCCTTAGATCGGACTATATGAGCTCTCAGCTCCCTTCCGGGAGGGTAAAAGCTGACGATCACGACCATCAAGTGATCCTGACCGACCCGGTGAATTACACACACACACACACACACACACACATCATCATCATCATCATCATCATCATCATTTATCTTGGGGTCTTGGGTTCGGTCACAGATGTGTCAGACTATATTTTTGAGAGCTAACATAATTCCTTCGCTTCACTTCACACACTACGAGTCACAAAAGTATCGGTGCATAGGGGAGCCGATGACTACCGAAAACATTCGAACAACTGCTGACGTTGAGGGAGAGTTGATAGGCGTAACCACCAATGTGAACCACGTTACCCAGTATATATTTCGTCTTCCATGATACATTACCAACGGCACATTGTGTATGAACAATGTCTGTTCACATAAACATAACATTTCACATATGTTTGCAAGAGAATATTACTAGTGGCGATATATGATACTTCACGACATCAAGGCTTCGAACGTGTGATAAGTTGGACACTAATATTTCAGTGACCCTCCTTCTTTGGTCCCAGATGTTTCACGCATATTGTGCACCAATACTTTTGTGACCCATAGTACCCTATTAGTTCATCGTGATTTGTTCGGAGGTTTTAATTAAGCTTAAAGGAGGATTTTCGAAGCTAAGGAGTTCATAGCATTAGTATAAGTTATAGTGGTGGTGGTACTTGTAGTAGTAGTAGTAGTAGTAGTAGTAGTAGTAGTAGCAGCGGCAGCAGCAGCAGCTACAACGTCAGGCTCATCTAAAACGTGAACCCGATGGATTGCAGGCTGAAACTGCCGTTATCTTGCAGTTTCTTCTTTCGAGGAACCGAGAAGTAACTCAACTGAAGGACGTTTGTATAACCAAGGAGTTGTGCCGTCTGGTTATACTGGTGCCACCACGTGAAGTAACCTTAATTAACCTCTTGCCTAAAGGAGATCCCACCTGCACTGAACAACATCACATGGAAGCAATAGAATAAAATGAAAAATGCATACTCCTTCTCATGCCACTCTTACTACAAGAACATATTTTTGGTCAGATCCATGTTGCCCTTATTGTTAGAAGCGTTTTCTTTTTTTCTAGTAGCCTTTCTTGTATTATTTCTTCTTTAATTGTGGTTGGCACTTCTACCCTTTGGAATCAACGGATTCCGACCGAAGCTGGACACAGTGACTAGCCTATGATCTAGTTGTGTCCGACAGGTGTTCGTTTCTACGCAAGTACTCGTTGCCTAACAACCGCCGGAAAAAACGCTTATTTCTTGTTTAATTGTGGCAGGCACTTCTACCCTTTGGAACTGACTGATTCTGGCCAAACCTGGACACAATGTCCAGCCTGTGACCTAGTAGTGTCCGCAAGGTTTTGGTTGCTAGGCACCTACTCACTGCCTAGTAACGGCCGAAAAACTGCTTTTCTAGCAAGTTTCATGTATCGATCTGGGCATTACAAATGAGCATAGAAAGCTCTGACTTCTTTAGGCATAATCTTGAGGTCAGTTCCCATCGGAAGTGTTCCATTCATTTTTGCCTCTCTCTCCTCTAGTTTTCGCATGGCAACCCTGCGTAGATTGGCCTCAGTGTCCATTGCAGTCTTGTATAACCCTATCAGGTTTCTGGGCCAGGCAGATTACGTCTGTGCTAGAGTTAGCTGCTCTCGTGCTGACCTACATCTTCGTGCTGCAATATTATTATTGGATCGCTCTGTGAAAAATACACTTTTCATAACAGAATATTAGTTTTGGTGTAATTTTAACCCGCGGTGTCCCGTCGATGTGAATTAACGTCCACACGTTTTGTCACTGCCAATCCCGTTGACGTTCATAAATGCAAATCAATTGCAAGGTCCCTAATTTGCACAATTTTCAATTTTCACAAGTGATTTTTGGTACGTATACACAGGACACCTTCCTCTACGAGATGCCAGGCAGGGACAATGCCTTACCCAGCATGACCTCCCCACCCCCCCAGCATGCCATTCTCTCAGCAATTCACCTGTTACCAGTGACCTGGCCAGTAAAGCCATGTCATGCCACAGTACGAAATTCAGGGCCAGAGTGATTCCCCAATCGATGACAATGTGGAGGACAAACTTTACATAGCATTAGAGGAAGAAACAGTCAGAAATGATGATCAGGTAATGTCGCCAAAAAAGGTCAGGTATGTTGATGTGTTTCATGAGTGAAACAATGCTTACATTGCCTGTATTACTCTGTGAAAACCAATATACTCTCATACTACATATAAATTTGTACCAAATAAATAAATAAATACCATTTATGAGTGGTGTGGAATGGTTGCACTCCCACAGAACTCGTTTTCTTTGGAGCCCGCCTGATAGAAAACACAGTAAGGTGAAGAGGTACTGGTACCTGTATCGAGTATTTTAAACCTCAGGTGAGCGATTTCTCTATGATTTTTCGATGTTTCTCACCAAAAGCGGAGGCTTGGGCCAAAAAAAAAAAATTCCAAAAATGGTCGGGATTGGGGGGAGTCAGTGGTGGAAAAGTGGTGGGATGGGGCGGGTTAAAGCTGAATAGTTTTACTTTATTGTAGTATGTTCAGAAATAGAAAACAAAGAAAATTTTATCAAAATGAGTTGAAGTTAAACGAAAACCAGAAATGTTATTCCTTGCCGTTCAAAAATATTTGGCAAAAAGAATACTAATAAAGATATATAAATCTGGTTTAAACCATGCAAAACTGCAGTAAATTACGTTTACAATGATACATAGATTATGGTTATTTATATACTTTATTGCACGGTAATGCCAAAGGAATATGCACTTTTTTTTTTTTAAGGGTCGGCCGCAAATTCGCTTCGCCATCATTTTCTTTGATCGGTTAGTGTAAATACACATTTTATGATTTGATGCTGATTGTGGTGTTATTTTGAAGCTGAATAGTTGTACTTTATCAGAGTATGTTCAAAAAAGAAAATAAAATGTCAAAATGGCGAGTTGTTTTTCAGCAAAAAAAACTAGTAAAGGTAAATAAGCTTGGTTTAAACCATGCAAAACTACAAATAGTTACCTTTAAAATGATATACAGATAACAGTTTTTTCTGCTTTTTATTGCGCGGTAAAGTGAAAGGAAAAAGATGCACAATAATTTATGAGTCTGCAACATATTCGCTTCGCGATCATTTTCTTTGGTCAAAGTAAATACACTTTTTATGATATGATGCTGGTTGTGGTATTATTTTGAAGCTGAATAGTTGTATTTTATCATAGTATTTTCCAAAAATATATATATATATATATATATATATATATATATATATATATATATATATATATATATATAAAGTCAAATTGACGAGTTGAAGTGCGGTGAAAATCGATTCGTTTTCTTACAAAATTGAGGAGAAACGTTTTGCGCACCTCGCAGTGCAACTTTTAGCTTCCTAAACCCATCCTGTACTCTCAGTTAAGCGCAAAAGTTTTCGCAAATTACTGCGTACACGCCAGTGAACATTGAGAAAGTGAAAACGCATCATATTATCCACGTTCCCCCCCCCCTCCCCAATATTCAAACGGTACTGAAATAGTTCCATATGAATAGATATCTGTATTACGAACAAAATCACTATATATATATATATATATATATATATATATATATATATATATATATATATATATATATATATAATTTTTTCACATTTTTTATGTTCATTGTGTGTTTTTTTTTTCACATTTTTTATGTTCATTGTGTTTATGCAAGTACTGAGTTATATCTGTTATCTGGGTGGTTTACTTTGCATCCAAAGAGAGACGAGAGACGATATTTTAGACTATAACCAGATAAGAGTCCTCCTCTATGTGTACAGGCTAAACAACAGTGGTTAAAATTCGATTGGCGCAGTTAAAGCTAGCCCTCGTCTCCTACCGGCTTGTTTATTAATTCTTGCTACCTTCAAATAACTTAACTCAGCTTAGGATGTACATTTCAAGCAGAAATATTTCCATTAACCCACTCATTACCAGAGGTCCATGCAGTGCTGAAGAATATCGTCAGGTGTGAACATGAATTAAGTAAACTATCAAAATACCGAAGGGGTTATTCTGCTTATTTATCCACAGAGAGAGAGAGAGAGAGAGAGAGAGAGAGAGAGAGAGATCAACCCGGGATCGCTTTCGAGTCATTCAGTACAGCACTCAGTACTTTAGCACTCTTGTATAGCCAGTAGATTGTATTTAGCTTTTGGGGAGTCTTTACAGCGATGGATTTGGAAAAACTCTATGTTAGCCCTTTGAAAGTCGACACAACTGTATTATTCTACAGTAATCCAGCTGGTGTATGACGATGGTAATCACTTGAACGATTCTATGAGTCGAGAGCTGATACTGCCACCATTCACCCTCTCATAGTCCACATACCTCTGTTGTTTTGTTCCAACAAACACCAGACGATTTTGTTCAAGTGACCGTGTCATAAGAACCTATGAGTTAACTCCAATTCGTAGACTGACACGGATTTACCTTTTACTACCACCTGATGATTTTTGTGTTAGGAAAGATCAACTGAAGAATATAGGCTAACACGTTGACTACTAGACGTTTATCCTATCGCTGAAGAAAGTCATTGGTCTGTAGCAAGTATAGTGTGCATAGAGATGAGATCACACTGTGGAGTTGGTCTATAATTCATTCACGTCGAGAGGTGACGCATAATCATGAATATAATACTCTGTCGGAATCAGGATTATATCTTATATATATGTTACTGTACTATGGATATTGCTTACAACCTCTTCATAACTAAAGGCCAATTAGCTGCATGAACAGTGTAGCGGTAGGAAGAGCAAGTGATTTATGAAGAAATATTGGTCCCATTGAGATTTAATGTAACCCATTCATTATGTCAAATCTCTCCTGAGCCGAATAAAAGTGTCTGCGGCAAAAACAGTAAAATGGAAAGACCATCAGATTAAGTAGTGTTAACAGGTTGCTTCTAAACTGTTAACTAAGAAAGGTTTCCCCGAAGCAGGATAAAGTCGCCGATGGTTAGCTAGAATGCAGTATAATTAGTTAGGTTCTCACCGTAAATACGGGACTTCCAAACCTTTGTCCCGAGGAATGTGAGTGAGGATGGTAAGGAATGGTGAAAAAGGAATAATTCAAGAGTGATGTGCATAGACGATATCATGCTTTGTGATGGACCCTTGCAGACAAATGTAGTGCGAAGAGAGCAACGCAGAATACATATGCGCATACGCATTAATAAACCTAAGCAATATGCTATTATGCCCACCATAAATTACACACACACACACACACACACACACACACACACACACACACACAGTCAAGTAACCCCTTCCCTCTCTCTCTCTCATAACCCCTTCTACACAAATGAACACAACGCTGAAGATGAATCACTCATAATAACCGTTCACCACAATATGCGTTAGCTAAGATTTAAAAATAGGGGTGGGGGAGGGGTCTAGCCATAGGATCACTGAAATCTGAAAGCCATGAGACTGCCGGGTATAATGGATCGAATCTGTAACTCGTACACTAGGAGAGGTTTATTCGTAGCTGACTAAAATAGCATCGTAGCAGCAAGAACACATTCAGAAGGGGTTAACCCTCTCCTGTTTTCGGCAATCTGGTATTCTATTCCAACTTACGCCAGATGGTTTCATTCTGCTACGAGTTACTCAATGAGGCTTAAGTATTTCGACGGTTGCCATGAAGCTCTCATGGTCGGGACAACTATAGTATTCTTGCGAACTACAAAGGATTTTATTCAGCTGTGACTTAGTATAGATACCTGAATGTTAGTGATCACGCATTAACCCGTTCATTACGAGTAAGACCATCTGACACAACCAAGAATAAAAAAAATAAAAAAACGAAATACATCCTAGCTCTTAAGGGGTCTAACACACCATATTCCCTATCATTCATCAGTACTCACTCAGCCTAGAGGCATTCCTGTATACTTTCTTACCACGACACCCTTACCACGTAGGCGGCAATAACTCTCTCTCTCTCTCTCTCTCTCTCTCTCTCTCTCTCTCTCTCTCCTCGATGGGGATGATACTCGTATAAGATAGCCAGTTAATTTTAGCAAGAAAATTCTATCCCTTCATAGACTATATGCTAAGACATCTAGTCCGGTGACTTTATTTTTTTGGGGGTGGGGTCTTTCAACAAGTTTTTTTTTTTTTTTTTTCCAGCAGTTTGTACTCAGCTCTTATGTAAGAGGTAACTGAGGCTAAATCTAATCTTTCCAGTTGAAATGGCTTCTCTAAAGCGAAGTAAAATGGTTTGAAGGTAGTACAATATGATAAATACGTCGTCGGACTGAAGCGGCTAATTTCATACCTCAAAACTGAAAAAATAAACATCGTTCGCTTTAGATTTGATAATTCTGAAAGTAATGATCGCATGCGTAAACATTAAACTGCAAAGTTGAATGCAAACTTCGTATTTTTGCCGATAATTTCTGAAGCACGTGTGTCAACTGGAATGTATATACTCGAAGCCTTTCAATTTTGTTAGGCACTGCACCTATACTATGCGTTGTAGGCAGACCAAACATAATAATCAGGGGTATTCCAAAAATGACAGTACATGTTAAGAGGTCTCATTTCACTTCGCGATTTAAGATTTACGTATACTGACTTCAGTGTCAGTTTCTCCAAAGGTTTCGGGTTGTTTGGTAGTTCTGCGTGGTGACATGTAAAGTGTGTGCCATATCAGAGAACTGCTGGGTCTTTCGGAATCTGTCTATCTATCTATCTATCTGTGTGTGTGTGTGTGTGTGTGTGTGTGTGTGTGTGTGTGTGTGTTTACTTCATATTTATTTTTTTATTAGACCTGCGCAATAATTTCTCTGTCGATGTATTTGGTAGCTCTGAATGATAGCAAGTGAAACTAAACACACACACACACACACTCACAGGGAACTGAGCGATCCTTCTCAGTGTTTTGTTTTGTTTGGTATTTTTAGATACGAACAACCCTATTACCGCTTTGTCGGCAAGAGTTCTCCCTCATCATAATAAAATCGTCTGGCTTTGCTAAGAATATACTGAGTAGTAATTTGCCTCACGAAGCTTAAATCAAGACTGCCATTTAATTAATTTAATGCTCGAGAAATGTGGTTTGCTTAATAAATGAAACCATTGATATCTGTCCTGTTCCATCGGACACTTCGACTTTTGTCCTTTTATATTTCCTGTCCCTCTTCCTGGGTTCCTCCCGCATACATATAATTGTGGGAACTAAGTTGTAATTACCGTATTTAGTGGAACAGAGCTGTGTTGATGAGAAGGATGATGGTGATGATGATTACGTCTTGTAATTATCAACTGGGTAGCTTCGCCCCTTCATCCCTTTATTTTTTTAATGGACAATTTGAGAAGAGTATGTGGATGAAGTGATGGAGCGTTGTGGTGTGAATGTGGATGTGATAAGAGGAGTTTTGGCCATGTGGCGAGGACTAAGAGCAAGAGACGAACAAGGAGAGAGTATGTGAATGAGGTGGAGGTGGGGAGAGGGAGGGGGAGACCGAGGATGAGATGGAGGGATGGATTGGAGAGGTATACTGTACATGAGAGAGGGGTGTGTGAGCTGGGAGGAGGTCAGTGAACTGACGGGGGACAGGGCGACATGGAGGATATTTGTTTGTGGCCACCCCTTATGTGATTAAGGCGTCTGGTAATAGAGTTTGTAGGGACCGGATAACAAACGACTCAGTTAACCCCTTTACAACTTGGTGTCTCTCCCTAAACTGCGTAAAGTCGTCTGGAAACAGCTAAATATGATGAAAAACTGAGTCAGGGAGTAAAAAATGGCCGTATCTGAAAATGATTTCAAAACTGTTTAGCTTGATTATAATATCTCGTAATTGCAAGTGACTAAATTTTTAGGATGAGGTCACAATATAATATGATTATGGGCGAAAAAACATAAATTATGATTTAAGAAATAGGCCACATATGGTTTTTCATAGCTCAGCGGAAGTAGTTGTTTATTCGATATTAGTTATGCAGGTTTGTGAAAACTATTTAGCTTTCAGCACTTTCTGTCAGGGAACATTTTTAAGTTTCTATCACATCCGGACAATTGGGGAGACCATTTGTATTGACGCGTATAGATCACGCTCCATTAACCCCTTCACAGCCTAAATTCCCCTCTGATCTGAATAGAAAATCAGCAGTGAATAAAACGAAAAGCACGTCGTTCGTTTGAAAGTGCTAATTAAAAACATAACAAATATTGTACAATTACTAAACAGTTACTATACAGGTCTATACAGGATGTAGCATGTAATTCAGTACTACCTATGTCATGGTCAGACTGTCGGAGACTAAACTGCCATCCTCACTGGTTTTGCACTGTGTAGACGGTGGTTGGACAACCAGGGTGGATGAACTTCTGAGCCAATGGCCATCTAACAAGGAAGGTGGAGCTCGTTAACCTTGGTTGGCTGTTCACTCACAAGAAAAGAAGTTTCGAATGAAAACATGGGGTTGTACGGTAGGGGTAGTGTCCCCAGCTTCCCTAATTTTTACACTGTCACAAATCTGAGAAAATTCAAAGAGGCTTCCAGAGTCCCGTAATTGCCCAGGGTCCCAGTGATATACAGTGAAATGGGCAGGTTTGTACGTCGATGTGGATTGTGAGAGGTGTTCATGAGGTGAGTAAGGGTGGATGTGGTGAATATGTTTAAGATTGCTAGGTAAACCATTAAGATACTATGTGAAACGAAGATGAAGAAGTGTGAAGTGGAGGGGTAGTATATGTGTGTGTGTGTGTGTGTGTGTGTGTGTGTGTAAGGTCAGATACTGAAGCGCGTGGAAGATGCAAGGAAGGAATTACGTCGTTGATGAATGATGAGTGACAGAGGGGAATGAAAGGTTATAGACGTGTCAGCTCGAGATGTACTGCACTCGTATGTGTATCAGGTTCCCATTCAGAAGGGCGAAAGTAGCAGTCATTGTAGTTTATGCCTGACCCATTTGATGACAGTGGTGACTCTGAGAAAAACTGAATCTGGGATCACATGAGAAATTGATAGGACGGATGCCCAGGAGTTACTGAGTATAGTATCAGTGATTCGCAGTTCCCTTGGAAGAGTTGATATTTGTTCAGTGGATAACATAATGGGCCGTTGTAGAGTACCAGGGGAGAATGATATTTGATGGCGACAGAAGGGCATGTGTCAGGAAAGGAGCTTGTGCATTTGTAGCTCACATTTTAAGCCTGAAGATGCACATAAATAGACTTTGGTACACAGCGAATGGAGGCAATTCGAAAAGGAATATGACTGATTGCATGCTTGTGAACAGAGCGGTGCCTGGGAGTCTCATGGATATATGGATGATGATATGGCGATGTGGAGGCCTATCTGAGCATATGACTGTGGTAAGCAAGTTAACCTGACAGAAGTGACATGGAGAGAGAGAGAGAGAGAGAGAGAGAGAGAGAGAGGAAGCAGTCAGAGCGAAAGACTGAAAGTTGAGAAAAGAAATAACATATGAATACCAATCTAAAGTAGTAGAGGAGATGGAAGCAGTAAACTGGGAGCAAGTGGATCCGGACTACTTGTGAAATGCATACGAGTATAGGGAATGATTAAGTTGGGGATGCCAAAGCACCCTGTGGTGTCGCGAGGTTAAGTATGAAGAAAAGTACAGCGTGGTGGGCTGAAAATGTGGAAAGAGCAGTGGAGGGCAAGAGGAAGAAATGACTAGATTACATGCACAAAAGGAATTCAGATGCAAGAAGAAAGAACACTGAGAATAAGAAACGTGCAAAAAGACTAGTAATGAAGAAAAAGAAATAGGTACATGAGGATTTCAGACGAAAACTGAATGCAAATTGATATAAAAAAAAGAAAAAGAAAGAAACTGTTCTAGGGATGAGCGGCTAAAATGTAAAAATAAAGAAGAATGAAGCGTGAAAGTGTCAGGGATGGCAGATGAAGGATACTAACCAGTGGAAGTGAGGTAAAGAGCGGATTCAAAGAATAATTCACATGGCTGATGAATGGGAATGATGAAAACTGAGCAGCTGCAACTATGACTGACTTTGTAATGTGCGGAGATGGAATGGCCGGAAGCGTAGCACTGGCATACGTGAACAATTCTGTGAAGCAGCTGGAGAATAAGAATGCAGTGGCAGGTGATGAGCTTTATACAGAGATGACTGGGTAGTAAAGCGAGTGAAATGAAGTGTTTGATTGATATAATTATGTTAGACATGGATGAGTGACAGTGTACCAGCAGAGAGGGAAAAAAGGCAGTGACTGTACTGTACAAGAATATAGGCGATTGAGGTAGGTGCAAAAATTATCGTGGCTAAAGTATCTTGAGTGTTGTTGGAAAGGTAAATGGAAGAATAATCACAGAGAAGTAAGAGATGCATCAGAATGTCTGATCAGTGACGAACAAGGTGGCTCTAGGAATGGTGATGGATGTGTGGATCAAATGTCTGCAAGGAAACAGATAGTGGAGAAGAATTGTGAGAAAAAAAAAAATGTAGGGTTTTCGTGGCATTTGAGGACCTAGAAATAGCACACGACAAGGTAGGCAGAGAGGGATTGTGGAAGGTTTTGCATTTATAAGGTGTAGGAAGGAAGCTAAAGATGAAGGCATAGATAAAAAGGATAGAAACCGTAAGTGGGCAGTTTGGAACTTACCGATTTATGACAGACTCCATTGAATGCCTTTGAGATGCCAAATGCAATGACAAAGACTTTGACGAAAGCTTTGTCATTGCACTTGACATTTCAAAGACATTCGATCCAGTCTGGCCTCATTTTTTAATTTCCAAACTACCCTGTTACGGCTTCTATCTTTCTACCTGTGCCTTCATCTCTCGGTTCCTTTCTGGTCGTTCTATAGTCGCTGTTGTAGAAGGCCACCATTCTTCTCGCAGAGCCACCAATAGTGGTGTTCCTCAGGGTTCTATCCTATCACCTACTCTCTTCCTTCTATTCATCAATGACATAGTTTTTTTTTTTTTTTTTAAATGCTAGGAAGAAGGAACCATAGGCCACGAGCCCGCAATACTGTTCCTTCCCAGAGAAAAACAAAATACAAGAGAGAGACAAATTCAAGATCCGATCATCTCGAGATGCCTGGACACACTGCATTTGAAAGACTGGAGATCATGGATAGCACGAAATACACACAGAGGGAGACAGTTCCAGAGTTGACCTGTTCCATAAATGAAGGACTGGGAGTAACGGTTAACTCTTGCATTAGAAAGTTGGACAGAAAAGGGATGAGAGTTTGCTGCTTGACGGATGCTACGCGGCCGTCAAAGAGGTGGAGGGATGCAAGCATACAGTTCAGAGGAGCAGTGACCATTGAACTTGCGATAGAAAAGAGATAAAAATGCAACAGTGCGGCGAAGAGACAGAGGTTGAAGGGAGCCAGTAAAAGGAGGAGAGTTAATGAGACGAAAAGTTGTGCATCTAACCCTGTCTTCTCATACATTGATGCCTCCAACCATCACCTTTCCTTTCGGAAGCGTCCATCTCAACAGCTACTTCGACATGGAATGAAGCTATGGCACTCCTAATGTCTCTTTTGGCTTATGGCTCTGATTGGGGTAAAAGTAATCTTGTTTTTATTTTTTTTTTTTCATCAAAATTCACTTCTTACAGCTTTCAACTCCTCAAAATCTTCCAAAGGAGTATCATCTAATGTTTAACAATATCCACCTCAATCCTGCACATTCTTTAAACATACTTATGGTTTCATTCTCTCAGGATTTATCTTGGAAAGAACATATTACCTCACATGTAAAATCTGCTTTCAAGAGAGTGCTAAGCCGACTCCGTGCCTTCTTTACCCCTGCACAGTTCTTGGCTTTACCGTATATGTGAGTTTTATTCGCCCCTGTGTAGAGTACAACTCTCTTGTGTGAGGAGACTCCCCATGTAAAGCTCTTCTCAATAAGATGGAGTCAAAGGCTTTTCGTTTCAATAACTCTCCTGCTCTTATTGGCTCCATTTAACCCGTTTCTTCACCGCACTGTTGCATCTTTATCTCATTTTTGTCGCTATTTCAATGGACACTGCTCCTCTGAAGTGTCTGCTTGTATGCCTCCACCACTAGGCAGGCGCGTACCACCCGTCTAGGAACAAACTATCATTCCTTTTCTGTCCAACTCTCTAATGCAGAGTTAACCATTACTCCCAGTCCTTCATGTATACAACACGTCAGCTCTGGAGCTGTCTTCATTTATCTGTATTTCCTAGTGTCTGTGACCTCCAGTTTTCAAACTCAGTGTGTCCAGGCATCTTAAAATGAACAAATCGTGAATTTGGCTCTCTGTTATCTTTTTTTTTTTTCTTTGGAGGGATCAATCTGCCGGGCTTTTGGTTTTTGGTTCCTTCTACCGTGCATATGGAAAAGTGGTAAGGTGTTGAGTGCAGCTGGAGCTTTAACGACGGTAGCGAAGCGTGCAGAAGGATAGGTTGGCATCAAAGTTCAAGATCAGTGTAGGCGTGAGACAAGGTTGTGTGATGTGCTCATGGTTATTCAGTGTAAATATGGATGGTGTTATGAGAGGTAAAAACTCGAGTAATGGAAAGAGGAATGGTGTTAGTAAAGAATAGTGAAGGATGGAGTATCTCAAATATGATGTATGCAGAGCATTCAGTTCTGCTTGCAAAACACGAAAAAGAGCCTCTCAGACTGGTGCAGAGTTTGTGGATGCCTGTGAGCGCCAAGCCTTGAAACTTAACGTCGATAAATGTAATATTGGTTTCTGAGAGAAAAGGTGATTCACAGTGTGATGTTATGGTGAATGGAGAGCGACTTGGATTGACAAAAGAGTTTAAGTACCTTGGTGCTGTGACAAAAGAGAAATAATGTGCAAAAGAGTAAAGCAGAGTGGCTGAGGGAAGGAAGGCGCTTGGTGCCATGAAGGCCTTAATAAGAAGCAGAAATCTGAGTATGGACGCCGCGAGAGGCGTGAATGGAGGAGTTTTAGTGCCCAATCTAACACACGGGAGTGAGGCTGTGGTGTGGCATGAAAATGAGAGGTCAGGGAGAATAGTGGAGATAGGACTGTTGAGAAATGTGCAAGGAGTGTGGGGAGTGGATAAGATGGAGAATAGCGTGATACGTGCGGAATAGAGAAGTCTATGGTAACCAGTGCTGAAGTGAATGTGTTTGGATAATACAGAGTTGGTTTATGAAGAGAACTTGTGTGAATAGAAAGATGAAAAGGGTACATCTGAGTGAAGGAGAAGTGGTAGACCTAGAAGAAGGTGGATAGATATGGTAAATGAATGAATGAGAAAGAGAGGTACAGGAACTAAGAATACTAAGTTAATGACAAGCGATCGAGCTTGCTGAGTGAATTTTTTGTGAAAGGTTTATGGCCTGGGTCTGGGATCCCTCATTAACTTGAAAGTCGTAAGACTAGACCACTTTCAGATATCCGAGTGTGATAATACACACGGATTTTATTTTTCCAACCCCTCAGGTACAGCCAGGACTCTGAAACCATGAATGGTGTGTGACAGAGTATGGCTCATTCAGTTGGGCAAACTGTGTCTAGTACTGTACCTCATTCAGTCATGCATTTTTTTCCCTCGCTCTCTGGGCCCGTACTTATAAAACACTATGACTGCGTCATACGGCGATAGTTGGTTCTAAATTCACAGAACTGTGTCACAATTCCTCATGTGACCTGAGTCACAGCAAAAGACACCTCCCGAGTTGGTATAGCGGTTAGGACGCGGCTTATGACTCAGTCATAACGTTAAACATGGCCGTCACACCACAGCAGATTCGCCACCGTCAACCAAGACGCTTTCGTGACAGGAAAGATGTGCTGAATAAGCTAAGTGAGGCAGAACCGGTGAAGAGATAGCGCTTGGACCGTGCAGGCATAATTTTTGTCACAGATTTGATGGTGGGACACCCTAACAAGACCAGCGGCAAGAAACAAGACTCTCACGCCAGAAATGAAAGTTATTTTAACGTTGCGTTACCTTGCAACTGGAAAAATGCAACTTTGTAATGGTGACGACCATTTGTGAGTTTCTCTATCGTACTGTAAGAGTTCTCCGTGCTGCTGGTGGCGGCGGTGGTGGTGTTTGTTTACAGAATGGTTTGTTTACAGAATGTGAGGCAACATGTCCTCGTCCACAGTAAAACAACGTGGTAAACATATAATTTTTAAAATTTGACATTAATCAGTTGACTTTTCTTCTAAAATATTTAAGAATAATATCGTAGTAAATTTAGATTTTTTGTTACGTCTTTTTTCTGCTGTTTTCTGTATTTTTCATAAATCCTCAAAACTCGCCAAGTGCTACATGTAGCAAACCGCTATCTCAGCAACTTGTGATTTCGACCAAAGTCTCGACTTTGTTATGATGAACTGCTCCTTAAGTCTCACATTTCTGACTTTCACCTAACTATGATGTAGGTTTTATAAGTACGACCCCTGGACCCTGCCTCTCCCCTCCTTGATGTGTGGAAGGAAGCTAGATGATGATCATTATTGTTAAAACCGGATATAGTACAATAGCGTATTTTATTGCACAGCGATTATCTTATCTAGTTATATTAACTTAGAGAGATAACATGGTTTATCATTTACTAGAGATACAGCATAAGTCTGCTGAACAGCGATGGCATTTTAGTCTTCGAAATCTTTTCGTCATAGGTTTTCAAATGTTACGCAGAACGGTGGCTGCAACGAAACTTTTTCTTTCTATACCTAGATCTTCCCTTGAACAATTTCTTTACTTCACCATACCAACTTACCACAATATCACTGATCCGCCCTCAATATTTTATACTATAACTCTTTTCATGACCTAATTTCTCATAGCTATGAAATCACTCATTCATACACAGCTATATAAACTCAGTCCAGTCCTACATACACTCAAAGTCAGTACCACGTACTTCCTTCATAGCCTCATCTTTCTTGTTGATGCACCATTACACAATCGTACGTCTTTATATTATCCCCATACACAGTGTACTTACATCATAGCTCCACCTTCCCTATGTATACACATTCATATAAATACCTACTGATGTATACTGCCAAATTCATTCTCACGTACTTCCAAAAGAGGTCAACCAGTCTCTATGATACATGCTCACATAAATATCATATTCCTACACAGCCCACCTTCTTCGCCAGTAAGCCTTGCGTGAGCCCCGATAACTAGTTAATATATACGGTATCCATGTACACAAATTTTCATTCTTCCCTTCACCTAACCTTGCTCATACATAATTTTATCCTAGCCCCAAATGGTTCTAATATATGTGTTTGATACCCCGTGACTCGTTCTCAAACGCAGAGTGGTGGAAGAGTCTCCGTAGTAAGAACCGGGTGGTGTGGCCTTGTGAAGTGTTGGTGTGAGGTGTGTGAGGTACGGCAATGTGAGGCTTGGCACGTGAGTGTGACCTGTGATTAAAGGCTGGAAATGTCTTCTGTTTCACAGAGTTCTATCTAATCTCTCCTTACGTTCTTTCACGGCAGACCCATCTCATTTTCACGTACACTTTTATCAACCTCACTTCTTTAACATCCCGTGACAGAGCTTCCCATGGCTCTCCTTCAGTACGATAAGATTTTTGAGAATAATGTATATATTTTGCACATATCAAGCGATTTCGTTTTTCTCCTAATTATTTCATTCCCATACGAAACCCATGATTTGCCATAAACCTTCAAGGTTGCCTAAATATACTTCTATTCCGACCCTTACCTAACAGTACACTTTTGCAGGAACCTCACTAACCAATAACAGGCTTCAATTATAACTAATTACGTCACAGCGCACTCACTGACCCTCATTCCTGCACACCTTCCTGACAGGCAAACTTTACTCCGATAAATGACCTAACCTAACTACAATACTGTTCGAATATCATATACCTACTTCTCGATCTCAGAACTGAACACAGCTACCTTGTCTTCATATATATAACCATTTCGATTTTGCACGCCTTCCTGAGAATGTAATTTCACTTCCCTATAAAACCTTACCTAACAACAATACACTTCTATAAAAACCTCCCTTACCTGTAATAAACTTCGATTATAGCCTCACCTCATATCTACACGAACCCACTTAGCCCCATTCATAGCCTCTTTACATCTACATACCTTTCTAGTAACTCCACATCACTCCACAAATACAGAGGCTAGCTGACCTAACCGATCAATAACACACTTCTATAACAACCCAACTTAGCTATAACAAGTTTCGATTATAACATCATCTAAAGTCAACACATAACCCCTCTCCCCGATTCATAATCTCATCGCACCTACACACTTTTCTGATAAGTTCTCTTTCATGCATAACCTAACCTAACTACCACAGGTATCGATAATAGGCTACCCTAATTTGCCTATAACAAGCTTTCATTTTAACCCCACCTTAGTCCAACACATACGTGCCATACCTAATCTCCATACATAACGTTTCCATTCCTATACAGATTCCCAGTAACCTAACTTCATTTCCTCGCATAACGATCACTTTACCTTATTATGCATAGATTTTACGTTCATTTCAGTCCCACGCATAACACTCATCCCACAATCATAATATCACCTGAAGCCACTTCAAGTGCACACTCCCGTAATTATACCAAACTGCTACCCATAAGCTTACTGCATCTCAAATCAATACAAACCTATTTTACTTTCTGTCATAACCTCTTCATTTCTACATAATCTTCCTATTAACGCCATTTCACTTCCTAACAAACATACCTTTATCACTTTAATATTGCCCTTGGCTATGCACGTGTTGAAAATACATATTTCCCAAGTCAAATGGCCACCCCTTACGGGATTATGGCGTCTGGCAATAGATAGATAGATAGAAGTTAATAGGGAATAACTCACTATCTTAGTTATCCTTATCTTATATAATCCAGGAATTCCTGTAATATATGTACCGTATTTTTTAAAAGGAATTCTATTCTCATTTCCTTAAAATAAAAATTATATTTATTTAATCATGTCCTCTAACATTTTGCAATCTATGTATAACTGTAATATTCTCTCATTTCTCGAAGTAGCATTTATGCTTATTTTGGTAAACTAAACAAACTCGTCACATACACTAATCGGTTAAGCTTAGGTAAACATACTCACCAGGTATGAATCCTTGATGAATAACTCTGATTAGAGGCAGGTAATATTAACCCCGCACCTTTACTTCATTCTTCACTGTATTTTTCCCTACTCCCACACTCCGCGAAACCGAGCAAGCAATTATCATCACTTTATCATCATAGTATCCCACTTTCTCCTTTTTCTTTCACATCACGAGCATAATCTCACTAAGGAAAGACAGACAAACAAAGGTTCCTCAGCAACGCAAGGGCCGTTCAGACAAATCGGTGGACTTAGGAGGAATACCATGACACTAGGGACATGGTGGAGAGAGCGTGCACACTCCCGTACCGAGTAGTGAAAGGGAACTGAGGTCTATCCACGCTATGGCCTGGAATCCCCCGTCCTCGCTCTGCGCACTGAGCATCCACTGGCGTGGTTATGGATTGGGGAGGTTTCTTCTTCTCATCTAAATTAAAGTTCCTTAACCTTGCATAACTTAAGGTAACCTAATGCAACACCTCCAATTATTAACCTTACTTAATCTATCATGACTTGTGGACTCCTCTTCTCGAGCCCTCGCCATCTAACTGAACGGATCCAAGGCCACCCTAACCTAACCACACTTATTAGAGGCCTCCCTTACGGTAACAAAACTGTAGGGGATGTTTCATGTTCTTTCCTATCTAGCCCAACTTGATTTAACTTTAAAAGATCTAAGCTCATATTTCCTGACCTGGCACACTTACCAGGTAAGATTATGTGGTTCACAGACCTCAAAACTCGACTGGGCTAACACAAGGCTCAGTCCCCTCCGGAACATGGGAATAACTTAAACAAACAACAACAAACTGACCTGCCCTACAATAACATCACAATTTATAAGTCCCATCCTACCTAGGCATGGCTAAGTTGGAATATTTTATGGAATCCAACATAACCTAACTTAGCCTAATCTAATCTTATTCAGCCTAATCTAAGTTACCATAGCGTAAGCAATCTCAACCTACCTTAACCCAAATTAAACAAACATATTGTATAATACCCAAACTTACACTTAATCTAACCAAACATGTCTGGAGAGTCGGTGTTTCTTATTCTTTTCACCTCATCAGACCAAACTTGGCCTGACATAATTGAGCAGAGGCCGTTCCTTAGCTCAATAAAACCGCCTAGTGATAGCATCCAATATCTTGAATGGGGCACAGATGCGTCATCTCTCTCAATTCCACTAAAGACATCTAATTTGTCCCAGTGTTTAGCGAGGTTAGCTTGACTTCAGTATAGAACACTGATCATGAGTAACACCGTATCAGTGTTTTCAAGTGAATAAAATCATCAGGCGAATGACTGAATAAAAAATTGAAATGTTAAAGCTAGCTGTGTGGGAGGAATAGGACAAAGTAATAATGCTAAGCTTTTTAAATTCATTAAAAAAATTAAAGCGTGGTTACTTGGATCAGAATACGTCAATGAGAAGTAGATGACATGATAGGAAGGGGGAAGGTGATGTGAGGTGCATACAGTAAAATTCTAAAAGTCTGGGCATATAGGACAAAAGGCGAGATGAGATCAGAGCAAACTGGAATGAAATAGTTTATTGGGTGACTATATCCTTGTTGCTGCGTCCAACAAGTGAGTGGTGATGGGATCGGGGTAAACAGCAAAATCTTCAGCAGGACCTGAGTGTAGATGATCCTACTCTGCTCTGATGCAGATAGTGATATGCGATAGGTTGGAGGCTGAAGAAGAATGAATAATACTAATTTCTGTTACCATCTCCCTCAAGAGGGTAAGGAGAAAATAAGAGCCCCCCCACCCCATATACAAACATCCTCTCTCTCTCTCTCTCTCTCTCTCTCTCTTTCTCTCTCAACTTCTTTCGCACTTAAGTTTCTTCATTTTGAGTGACTTTGCTTCTCGGAACAAAATCTTGTGGGTACCAAGACTTACCAGCAAAACAACATCAACTCACTGAATGGAGTTGTGGAGCTTGATTTTAGCCTTCTTTCATAATATGTATATATTCTGGTGATGGAAGTGTGCCAGAATAAAAAAAAAAAAAAGGGGGGGGGGCGACATTCTTGTGAAGGGATTTAGCGTTTGACTTCTAGGATTTGTCTCAACTGAACAAAATCGACCAGTGCCAGTCTGAATCAAATACGCGATTATGTTGATCCAAGGAAGTGTTCTGTATTGCATACTAACGAACCCCAAGCAGTTTAAATCAAGTGAAGAGATGTCCCGTTGGGATGGAGAAGTTACCTTCTTCATTGTGGGAGGTATAGTGAGACTTATAGTTAGAAGACGTTGCCTGGAAGAAATTATTTTTTTCAAAAGTACTAATTTATCCTTAGTCTTACTTCTTTCGAGGTGTAAGTGCCCGAGGCTAGACTATCGTAGTCTCATGCATGTAAAGGTAGATGATCACCCTATTTCCTTTGTTGAGATTACTTGATCGAAAAATTTATAGTTGCCTTACGTGGATCAAATAAAAGCAAAGCAGACACTCCGACAGGGGTGTTCAAACTACTTTACCACCAGGATCCATGAAGATATAACGAAAGCCAAATTAATTTCACGAGTCCCACAAAAGACTGAAACAGGGATATAATGGGAGACTGGTATTAAGCACTTATTAGGATAAATCAAATGGCCAGGAAATAGTCAAAATTAGGTATTCAGATCAGCCCTCATTCCTTAAAAGTTAAAGCAAATATCAGACCATCTGATCCAGTACTCAGCGAGATAACAGGATGCTGGTATTCAAGAACACGGAGGGAAGACAAGCTATTCTCATGCATACAGTCTAGCATATCTATAATCATTAATGCACCAGCATACAAATGGTTACAATGGAAGTTTAGCTGATGAAGTGCTGGAAAGGATACAACAAACAAGAAAGGTTGCTGGTTCTTTGAAAGTCGTGATAAGAAACAGGGAAGTGAGCATGGAAATGAAAAAGTTACTACATGAGAGTTTTGTGATACCAACTCGAACGTATGGAAGTGAAGCTTGGACCTTGTTGGAGGGACACAAGTCAAAAGTGAGAGCAGTGGAAATGAGTTATTTGAGAGGAGCGTGTTGAGTCACATGGAGAGACGGACTGGCAAATGAGGAAGTGAAGGACCGTTGTGGTGTGGATGTGCATGCGGGAAGCGTTAGGAGAAACCAACTGAGGCGGTTTGGCCATGTGGAGAGGATTGAGAGCTAGAGACTGACGAGGAGAGTGTATGTGAGTGAGGTGAAGGGGTGAAGAGGGTGGGGGATGCCATGGATGAGATGGAGGGATGGAGTGGAGAGGTACACTCATGATTACCAATCTCTGACCAGGAACGCGTGGCGGGCAGTGTTATGACCACACACAAGCCACGCATTCGAGCACAGCCTCCGCTCTAGTGGGCGGGGCAAAGAACTGTAACCAGGTGATCTGAAGCGTACTACGCCTCATATCATTGATATTACCATATTCTTATGGTTTCTCCACCATAGTATAATAATCTGTGTTTATTGACAAGGCCGATATTTCTTCACTTAGTCTGAAATTTAGCAGGTTCCAAGAAGTAAAAAAACATGTGCCACTATATGTGGATATTGGCATCATATATATCGTAATAATTATTTATGAATTAACGGCATTAACTGGCACACATTTTGACCAGAGGGGGCATGCAGCTAAGACGTTGCGTAGGAATAGGGCAACCATTCCCACTGGATGGCAACGGCATAGATATAAATAAAACTAAATGCCGCATTACCCGTTCTTCAGTACAGCGGCTATGCGTCTTTGTGGCCGCCATGTTGGAGCGGTCAAGCATGTAATAGTGTTTTTTTTTTTTTTATAGAGCGAATTCAGTCTATGAAAATGAATGTTGATGTGGTGGAGGTGGTGTTGGTGGTTACTGTTGTGGTGGTGGTGATGGTAGTTACTGTAGTGGTAGTGGTGGTTGTTGCTGTGGTGGTGGTGGTGGTGATGGTGGTTTTTGTTGTTGTCGTTGTTGTGTTGGTGGTGATGGTGGTTTTTGTTGTTGTTGTGGTGGTGGTGGTTATTGTGGTGGTGGTGGTTGTTGTGTTATTTGTGGTTGTTGTTGTGTTAGTGGTGGTTGTTGTGGTGGTGGTTGTTGTTGTCGTGGTGGTGGTTGTTGTGATGGTGGTTATAATGGTGGCTGATGTGGTGGTGATTGTGGTTGTTGTTGCTGTTGTGGTGGTTGTGGTGGTGGTGGCGGTGGATGCTGTAGTTGTTGTGGTGGTGGTTGTTGTGGTGGTCATTGTTGTGATGGTGGTTATAGCTGTTGCTGCTGTTGTTGTGGTGGTTGTGGTGATGGTTGTAGTGGTGGTGGTGGTGGTTGTTGTGGTGATGTTTTTTGTGGTTATTGTCGTTGTTGCTGTTGTGGTGGTGGTGGTGGTTGTTCTTGTGGTGGTGGTGGTTGAGGTTGTGTTGGTTGATGTTGTTGTTGTTATGGTGGTGGTGGTTGTTGTTGTGGTGGTGGTTATTGTTGTGGTGGCTGATGTTCTGGTTGTTGCTGTGGTGGTTATTGTGTTGGTGGTTGTTGCACTGGTGGTGGTGGTTGTTGTTGTGGTGGTGGTTATTGTTGTGGTGACTGATGTTCTGGTTGTTGCTGTGGTGGTTGTTGTGGTAGTTGTTGTTGTGATGGTGGTTGTTGTTGTGGTGATGGTTGTTGTTGTGGTGGTTGTTATTGTTGTGGTGATTGTTGTTGTGGTTGCTATTGTGGTTACTGTTGTAGTGATGGTGGTGGTTGTTGTGGTGGTGGTTATTGTTGTGGTGATTGTTGTTGTGGTTGTTGCTGTGGTGGTTATTGTTGTGGCTGTTGTTGTAATGGTGGTTGTTGTGGTGGTGGGTGTTGTAGTGGTGGTTGTTGTTGTGATGGTAGTGGTTGTTGTTGTGGTGGCGGTTATTGTTGTGGTGGTGGTTATTGTTCTGGTAGTTGTTGTGATGGTGGTGATGGTGGTGGTGGTGATTGTTGTCGTGGTGGTGGTTGTTGTAGTGATGGTGGTTGTTGTGGTGGTGATGGTTTTTGTGGTTGTTGTTGTGGTGGTGGTTATTGTTGTGATGGTGGTGGTTGATGTGCTGGTGGTTGTGGTGATGGTGGTGGTTGTTGTTGTGATGGTGGTGGTTGTTTTTGTGATGGTGGTGGTTGTTGTTGTGGTGGTGATTGTTGTTTTGGTGGTGATTGTTGTTATGGTGGTGGATGTGGATGTTGTTGATGCTGTGGTGGCGGTGGTGGTTGTGGTGGTGGATGTGGTGGTGGTGGTGGCTGCTGTTGCTGTGGTGGTGGTGGTGGTTGTTATGGTGGTGGTAGTGCTTGTGGTTCCTGGTTCATCTGAAACGTGAACTCGGTGGACTACAGGCTTAAATTTCCCTTCTGCAACCCACCATCAGGCTTAAATTTCCCTTCTGCAACCCACCATCCTCCTTTCGGAGGATAGAGAAGCAGCTGAGGGACGTTTACATAACCAGACAGTTGAGCCGCTCATGCTATCGGTGTCACCATAGATATATTCCGACGCTTTCTACACCCAAAAGCAGCACAGTGCTGTTGTATTTCTAGGTAAATAGTGGTCAGCTTTGATCATCGTAAGGAACACGACATCGTCTGCATCGACCGTTCCAAGATGGCGGCCGCGCAGACGCATCTAAAGTAGTGTCATGTGGCATCTAGGCTTATTTATAATTATCTATGGGCAAAGGGACCTGTTATCATTAGAGAAAAACATTCAGTTCAAAGTGGTAGTAATAGTAAATTTTTGTCAATGATCTAAATATTATAAAGCATTCTTACTTAGAATATGTCGTGTGAATGCCGGCTGCTGTGGTAATCGTGGATATTTCTCTGCTATCACCTACCAACAGCTCGGTTAAAGGCTCGCCTCAAGACATAGGTCAGTGAAATGATAAATAGATTAATAAAACAGTATGAAATTCAAATATCACGCACTCATTACAGACTAAAAATAACAGTTATGACCAAATTTGTCTCTTTCTTACCATGCCTATATTACTTGAGAAAGTAATATAATATGTAAAACAAAAGTGCTTCAGTGATGCTTAGAAAATTGTTCACTGAAGCATTAAACCTTTCTGAAACGATGGTGGAGTGTGTCTGACTGTGTAGGGCCACGACTTTGGCTAATTCTCTGGTCAGAGATCAGTGATCACGAGTGTACATGAGAGAGGGGTGTGTGAGCTGGAGCTGGGTAGTGAGATGGTGGGAGACAGCGACATGAAGGCGATTTGTTTGTGGCCACCCATTACAGGATTAAGGCGTCGGGCAATAGATTGAGAGATACAAATGGTCCCTTACTTTGTGATCTCTCTCTCTCTCTCTCTCTCTCTCTCTCTCTCTCTCTCTCTCTCTCTCTCTCTCTCTCTCTCTCATCAAAAGACATTTTACATAAAAACAAGAGATATTGCGAGCTCTCTATACAAAAGCATAGTCAGGCCACACTTAGAGTTTGCAGTGCAGTTTTGGGTCCCTCACATATTCAAAGATTTAGAAATACTCGAAGCGGTTCAACGTAGGGCTACAAGTTAAACCCCCAGAAGTATAAACCAGGGAATTAAACTTATTCTCTCTTCGAAAACGGAGAGTCAGGTGACAACTGACTTCAGTAATATTGATTCAAGCAAGCTTCTCACAGTTGTTGCCGAGACTGTAACTTGAGGAAATGGAATGAAGTTGCAAGCAAGGAGGGCTAATCTTGATACAACCGAAAACTTCTTCACTTAGTCCGTTGTAAGTGAATGGAATAAACTCCCTGGGAATGTGGTTGAGAGTGGTACCATAAATAAGCCTATCTGTAAAAAGAGACTGGACATGTATCTCAACGCGATTGGTATCGTTTAGTTAGGATTGAGCAATTATTGTATATTCGCGTTTACATTCATCTATTTATTAAACCCAATACACCTAAACTAGTGATTAACATAGACAATATTTTAGGGCAAATATAATAGACAAATACAATGTTCACCTGTCTTATATAAAAAATAAGTTTAAAAAGTTGCATGCATTGAGTATGTATGTGCTTGTATGCCTAGATTCTTCATTTTCAAATTATTCTACTCTCTGCAGATCCAATAAAATTTCCTTCAGGTTTTTCAGTCTTGCTAGGTATTGCTTTCTCTCTTGTTTCCCGTACGGCAAATGCCGGAGGGTCTGGAGGATGGGGGAGAGAGCCCTCTGCTGTGCTATCCTTTTCTCCTGCTCCTATAATGATAGCACTGTATTAATATTAAGGCCGAGCCGCCTCCTAGGGACCGTAAGGTCTGTGTGGTCTGTATCTATGTAACTCTCTCTCTCTCTCTCTCTGCATTCTTTCCTCTTGTCTTGCCCGCTTCACCCTTTCCTTACAACTGCCTCTTCTCTTTCTTTCTTTCTCTCTCTCTCTCTCTCTCTCTCTCTCTCTCTCTCTCTCTCTCTCTCTCAGCCCGCACATCATTTCCATTATCTCTCCCTCACCTTCCACCTGCCTTCCCTCCTAGTCTTTCTCCTGCAACCCCCACCACCACACCATACATCACTCCCCGTATCCCCGCCTACCACATCCCTCTGCCTCCTCTTTCACCTCACCTCCTTCCATTATTACTCATATCCCTTGTGTCACTTCTCCATCTCCCTCATTTCACTCATTATTCCATACTTTTCTCCCCTTACCTACTCCCTCACTCCTTTCCTCCTCCTCCTCCTCCTCCTCACATCGCATCCTTCTTTTCAGTCCCTCATCCCTTTCCTCACCTTCCCCTTCTTCTCCTCTTTGCCGCTTTTTTCCTCCCCTTATCCACACACCCAAATTACACGTTTTCACCTATTTCCTTGGTCATCCCCTCCTTTCCCCATTCTTCCCCTCATCCCTTCCCTGTTTCCTACCCCCACCCTCTCCCTACTTTTCTTCCTCCCCTCCTCGTCCCTTCCCTACCCATCCGCTCCTCTCCAATACGCATCTCACTGCCTCGTCTCCTCTCAGTATCTCTCACACTTTTTGCCTTTATTCAGCTCACCGTACTACCATCCTTCACATCTATCCTTCCCTCTCCTAATTATCCCTATATTTTCCTCAATGCCTTCTACACAAGCAAGCTCCACTTAACCTCCAACTCCCTCCTTCCTTACCTCTCTCTCTCTCTCTCTCTCTCTCTCTCTCTCACCTACCTACCCATTAAAACCCCTAGCAACTTTACCTCCCACTTCACCCTCAACTTTCCCTCCCCTCTCACTTTCCTCACTCTCTCTGCCCCTCCTTCATTAAACCCTGTCATTTATTCATGCTCTCCTCATCACTCCACCCTCACTTACCCTCTCCCCTTATACCTGTATATACATCCACTTCCTCTTCGCTGTTTCCCACCCACTACGTCTACCCTCTTGCTAACCCCTCACTTAGCTCTTCCCGACATATTCTTTCACCCACTCACTCACTCCCAAGTCCCTCACTCGCTCACTCATGCTCATTCACTTACTTCCTTCCCACTGACTCCCAACTCCTTCCCTAACTCACGCTTATTCACTTATTCTCTTCCAACTCACTCCTAGGCCACTCATTCAGTCATACGCCCATTCCCTTCTCACTTGCTCACTCACTCCCCACCCACTCACTCACCACTCTCATTCTCTTCCCACTTGCTCACTCACTTCACCAACGCACTCGGTAATACATTCTTCATTCAGTCCTCGTTTCCTACGCATGCATTCCTCGCCCCCTCACCCATTTGATATCTCTTTTGTTAATTTCCCACCCATTTATTAACTCATTCTCTTTTCACTCATTCACTCACTCACTTTCCACTCACACTTATTCCGTCAGTCACTTGCTCAGTACTCATTCCCTCATTCAGTTACTCGCTCACTCTCCTCACTCACACACCCACTTCCCACTCACTCATTCATTTGCTCCTTCCCTCTCTCTCCACTCCAATAATTGCCCACTCCCTACCTTTTCACTCCCATTCACTCACTCACTCATTTTCTCACTCATTAACCCAATCCCCACTCACTCACGCTGTATGCATTCATTCACTTATTTCCCACACGTTT
Source organism: Coenobita brevimanus (assembly GCF_032717465.1). NCBI lineage: Eukaryota > Metazoa > Arthropoda > Malacostraca > Decapoda > Coenobitidae > Coenobita > Coenobita brevimanus. The sequence goes on from NC_137006.1 coordinate 11,104,232, forward strand.
TTTCACTCACTCTTTGCTCAGTTACTCATCCCCACTCAGTCATTCACTCTTTCACTCACTCAGTCATTTACTCGCTTATTCACTCGGTCATTCACTCCCCACTCACTTATCCACTCTCACTCCCCACGCATTCACACACACACACACACACACACACACACACACACACACTTATTCACAGTTTTACACTGCTTGAAAATGAGGGCCAAACTAATAGAAAAATGCCCGGGCTAGTGCATTGACCCAGTCCGCTGCTGATTAATGAGTAGGACAAAATGGTAGTTGATAAGCACAATTCGTATGAGACTAGAGGCAATGGTCATAAGTTTATCAGTAAGTTTTTATAGTCAAACAGAACAAAAACACATTTTCTTCAGCTGGTTTTATAAATTGATCAAGCAGTTAACAATGTGATGTATTGCGATGTGGTATTAACATGTAAGAGATGCTTAGATTAGATTCCACCAGCAAGCCTGCAGCTAAACAGGATCATAGGTGAATATATAAAAAAAAAAATCTGTTTAACCCCTCTGTGGCCGTAGGTCCGAAAACGTGTGCCCCCGGCCGACGCCGGGGCCATTATCTGAAGATTCGAAAATTGACTTTTTTCTCTTGCCATATTGAAGAGGAAGTTTAGACACACCTAACAGTGCAAATCCCAGCTCCCTAGACCCATTCTGTGGCTTGCAATGGAGCACAGAAGTTGCAGAAATATCGGCAACTAATATCTGCCTCTGCGAGATGCTGCCGCGCTGCAACATCGCACGTATTGTTATAATTTTTGTTTACACCCCAAAACAATGTGAATGGTGCTGAAATGTTGTGCATATATTAGATAAGATGATATCGAATGATGTCAGTAAATAATATGTTAGGATTGGCTCAAAAAAAAATTATGAGTATTTTTTCACATTTTTTATATAAAACAAGTTTATGGTAGTTTCGAGTTATCTTGCACGTTAGTGTTGTGAGTATGGTTGGAAGAGGGAGTGAAAGGGTTTAATATTCAGTTCTAAATGAGAAAATTGCCGGTCCCCCGAGGCTAGGCTCTCCCACAGGGGATGAAAATGGAGGGTCAGGTGGATTAGGACCTGGTCAGCTCTGATTAGAGTTTGGGAGTGGAGGCGCTTTTAGCCGCTCCAACACCACCTGCATGGCTAAAATAGAATCGTAATGCAGGTTCAAAACTATGAATAAGTTAAATTATTAGGAATAGAGAGACAAAGCAGAAATAAATACGTATACAGACGGGAAAAAACGTATTTTCCCTGTAATAACAAGTTTACGTTTCTCTATCATTTTACTTTGTTCTTTTCGCAGTATATGTTGTTGTCTGTGTGTAGTGAGTGTGGGAAAGTATGATATTTTCTGCCTGGGTATGGAAAAAGGGTAAAGCTGTATGTTTGCTTACACTTCACATGGTAAGAATACGATAAACTCAGAGCATCGCATGGTAACTGTGTGCGATATCATACTCAGGTCCTACGCACAATTATATTGCTTTCAACGTGATTCTGCAATGACTGCAAGTAGTTCAAATTCATAAACAGGCAAAAAATGTGGATAACAATACAGGAACGTACAGTGATGCTGGCAAGGCTGGCAAGGTAGGGTGGAAGGGGCGAGCTGTTCGCTGGGGCAACTTTCACACGGTCAAAATAGGATAAAATCGACATATCACACGGTTGCCTTGTAAGATAGCATTTTCCATATCCTCTGCTTGTTCACTTACATTACAAACAGAACCTGCAATGATATCCACTCTATCTAGGGCAAAAAGATTGTAATAAGCATATAAGGAAGTCACTGTCTGGGAAACACAGTCTTTGTACAAAAGTCACTTACAAAATATAATCTGTTTTCCACACTACCACTATCTTACAGTTCTATATGTTACTTCGTAACACTACGCTAAGTAATATACACTATATACACAGCACTCGTCGACACAGTCAGTACGTAGCAATGGAATAATACTCGGCAAAGCAGGGGGGGCAGAGAGGCACCTGGCATGAGTGGCACTGCCAGGTGGTCACCTTGCGTTGCCGTGGCCGCCTTTCTATGGTGGCGTAAACATGCCAGCGCACCTGTGCACTCCTGTTGCCTCTAGTCGGACTTTGGCCTTCAGGTGGTGGCGGTAACTTTTCCAAGTAGTGCTGTGCAGCCCAGTCTTTTGCAGCAAGCCTTTCGAGTGCGTCCTGCACAGCACTTGTATGTCCTTGTGACACTGACGACTGTGGACGGTATTCCTTTAGAAGTTCATACACCAAGTCGTGTATGAACTTATGCATCATGATCGTCTTTCCGGATTTCTGGCGATAGTAGTGATTTGCATTCAGCATGTACATGTCCACCAACTGGAAAAAAGAGTTTCTTATACCACTTAACAGAATGACGAATGCACTCCACACTACCAATCTGCATGTCACTTTTATCAACCAAATGCATGTTTTGATTGTAGTCCGTGATTGCATTTGACTTACGAATATGCTCGCCTGTCACACGGTCTCGTTTCCTGGTGTTGACGAGAGCATCTGTGTGCACAGTTGATAGCATGTGCACATCACGCTTGTCTTGCCAACACAGGGCAAGGCGATCATTGCTACACTGCAACACAACTGTGCCTCTTTCCTGACATCACCAAACTTTGGCATGCCACGTCTGTTGTTGCCTATGGTGCCACATGAACCCTAAGTCTATTAATACCAAGTCGGATCACTTCCTTCTAAAACAGCTCCAAGCTCGCGCAGGGGGCGGAGCATCGGAGTGACGTCGACTGGCTCTGGCACGAAACCCCAGTGTTCAGTTGACTCCTGACCATGAGGGTGAGTGTATGCTTGCCCCACTTATCAGACAATGACATATTTTCAGTCCGGAGAAGTGAGGGAAGGGACTGAAATGTGTGAGGGAAGGTGTAGGGGTGTGAGGGAACCTACTGCTATATTATGGGGTTAAGCGAGTCCACACTCCTTCACCTTCTTCATTTTCCTTTATCATAAATGTTTAATTTGAGTCTGCCCTTTTATACATTTTCTGTTATTTAAGCCAGCTGATGACATACAAGCCACGCCTCCCTGCGCACTGACGGAAAGTGAACCGACTTGGTATTAGTAGACTTAGCATGAACCAATCCCACGTGAAAGCAGGTGCACTCCCAATTCAGGATAGGTGTGCCAATTATCTGTGTAGAGGATGTGCCCTCTGCCCACATAATTCTCAATCATTTGCTTCACTACTGCACCAGAAACCCCTAGACGATCATTATGTGGTATCAGTTGTTGCACATGTCAAGGACAACACCTGTATAACAGTCACACAGTACAAAGATCTTTATGCCAAAACGATGCTGTTTTGATGGGATGTACTGCCTGAACAAGATACGGCCATGGAACAACATCAGCGATTCGTCAATCATGAGCTTTTGAAAAGCCCACAAAAAGCATTGGAATATGCCTTTGAGGTTTTCCAAACCCATGCTGATCTTATGCAAACTGTCTGTTGGGTCCACAGTTGTGTTGTCGCTGAAATGAAGGAACCTGAGGATGTTCTGGTACAATCCCCCAAGAAGTGATGGTAGAGTTTCAGACTGCTTCGGTCACACTGCACTGATATACGTTGAATGAAAACTTGGTGAATATATGGTATAATTTCTGTGCCTCCAATATGTCATATAAAATAAAATATATGTTAAATCATGCTAAGAATTAAGTAAAATGAATAACATGAGGTAGTGATATATTAGAAGTTAACACTCAGATACACGTCTCCCGAATTGAACGAATGTGTGATGTATTACTCCACACACGCAGCACAGTGTAACACCCTTTCCTGATGTATTTGCTTCCCAGGATTTCAAATACAGAATGCTTTAGTTTCGAAGACCAGTTAAGGAAAACTCTTATGACTGCAATACACCACCTTATATTCAATTGCTGTGGTGATGATAAAAGAAATGCCGATTGTATGTGTTCCATGCCATGTACTTACTGAATACATCGACCCATATCAACACATGGGTGGTCCAGTAGTCGACAAGTACACGTTTTATCACTAAGGGCATCAACACCGGATCCTTTTATACGGACTGCACCTTTGTTTGCAGGATGTGCGAACTACGTCAGAGCCTGGAAGACAAGCTGACCGAGGCTACGAACAAAATTAACAGTCTGATCCGAAAAGTAGATGTGCTGGAGGAATTCATTGCAAGTAATGTCGGACACACTGCAGAGGACAATGTCACTGCTAGGCCAACTGCAGTCCAGGTTGACCATCCTCCTCCTGCTGTAGTTACTTCTCCCCCCACTGTACAGAATGAGTTCCAGCCAGTGCGGAATGGTGCAAGGCTTGCAAGGAAAAGAAGCATCATTCCAGTAACAACATACAACAAGTTTCAGATTCTCACAGAAGTAGAGGACGAGCCCCATGAGACACGGGTTGTGGGGGACTCCATCATCCATGGTCAGTTGGTGGAATTTTGCGGCCGGGCACCCTCTAAACGAAAGCGTTTTTGTATTCCAGGTGCAGGAATAGATGACATAACAGAGGCTGTGGATGACGTTTTTGAGAATGCGGAAAATGACAGCCTTGTTGTCATTCATACAGATACCAATGACGTCATGGGAACCCGATCAGAGGAGCTAATGGAGAAGTACAGGAAGATGATCCGACGCTACAAGGAGAAAACTAACCATATTTTAATTTCAGGCATTCTACCAAGGATTAATGCAGGGAATGCCTTCTTCAGCAGTGCATTTAGTATTAATAACAGAGTCAAGTCACTTTGCTTACAGGAAGGAGTTCAGTTCATCGACATGTGGAACCAATTTTACGAGCAGCGTACACTGTTTACGAACGATGGACTACACTTGAATGCCATTGGTTCTGCCTGTCTTGGTCGTTTGCTTAATGATGCCGTAAGTTTTTTCTGGAGAAAAAACAAGCATCACGGGAGGCAAACGTAGATGTCATATGATCTGATATATCAATAAATAATGGAAGCTCCCCACATGAGAAAGGAAAGCACATTAAAGCAATCCTTGCAAATGCTCGTAGTCTATGTAATAAATTTTCTGATAAAGAGGCCCTTGCCTTAACCAAAGATTATGATGTAATTGGAGTAACAGAATCGTGGCTAAATACTGAACAGAGAGATTTTCTAGCAGAATTTAATTTATCAGGCTATCACATTTTCAGTAGTGAAAGGAAGAATCGAGCAGGGGGCGCGTGTTGTTATATGTTAAATCAGGATTTTATCCAGTCGAAATTACCAAGCCATGTATTGAAAACATCGACACTATATATATTCAGCTTAGAAATGAATTTTGTCATTAAAAAAATCACTCTTGGGTTAATTTATCGTCCACCTGGTCAGCCACTCAACATCGATAATGAAATCTAAAATCAAATTGCCGAACTATCTTGTATGCAAGGCACTGTAATATTTGGTGACTTTAGTTTACCAGTTCCAAAATAGGGAGAAGCCCTATCTTCACACACAGGGTCAGACCTATATACAAATTTGCAAGAAAGTTCTTTGTATCAATTTGTAAATTATCCAACACGTGGAGCTAACATCCTAGATCTTGTCTTAGCTACATCAGAAAATGTAGTGAGTAATGTTATTGCTTGAGAAGAATTTAGTACAAGTGATCATCGCATAGTTACATTTAACATTAAATTCAGTGAAGACAGTGTCAAGGCCAGTTGTGAGAAAGTGCCCAACTTTAAGAGAGCAAATTTTAAGAAATTGAAGGCAATTGTAGGTGCAGCTGACTGGCATCCCATTGTCGAAACTTTGGATATCAATGACGCGTGGAGTTACTTTACAGAAACTCTCAACAGTGCCATCAAATTATGTATTCCAATGCGCAATAGAAGGCCCGCCAAAAATTCTAAACTCAAATGGTGGAACTCCAACATTAAACATTGTCTAGAAGCAAAAAATCTTGCATATAAGAATTATAATACCACAAAGAGTCAAAGTGATAAAAATGAATACGATGTCCTTCGACGAAAAGCCAAAAAATTAATTAAATGCAGTAAGGAAAACATTGAGACACATATTCCAAGTATCAGTAAATCAAATCCCAAAGAATTTTTCAGTTATATAAGAAGCAAAAAGGTAATAACTCCTTCAATCGGTCCCTTAGTCACAGAAAACAGAGGGCACACTGATGATGAAACTATGATGGCGAGAATTCTTAATACTTTCTTTGCGTCAGTATTTACAAAAGAAAATATACATACAATTCCTACTGTTTCCCCCATTCCTATAGAAGAGGGCAACATAATCACTGACATTACAGTCAGAGATTGCGACGTACTGCTTGCAATAAACAAATTAAAAGAGAATAAAGCACCAGGACTGGACAAAATATCATCACGTGTATTGAAGGAACTACAGAATGAAATATCAAAGCCTTTAGCTGAACTTTTTAGCTTATCACTTAAGGGCAGTAAGGTGCCACATGAATGGAAACTTGCTAATATTCAAAAAGGGCAACAGAGCCCAACCAGAAAACTACCGCCCAATTAGTTAACATCGGTGGTTTGCAAATTGCTTGAAACTATTATCAGAGACAAGTTTGTAAAACACTTAGAAACAAACAATCTCATAAAATATTCGCAACATGGTTTTCGTAATAATCGCTCTTGCATCACGAATCTGCTGGACTTTTTCAGTGATATACTGAACATGTATGACGAGACTAAATCTGTTGATGTGGTCTACCTCGATTTTCAAAAGGCTTTTGACAAAGTTCCACACAAAAGACTCCTTCAGAAGCTAAAGGCACATGATTTCAGCGGCAGTGTTCTCGGGTGGGTAGAAGATTGGCTCACAGGACGAAGGCAAAGGTTGTAATAAATGGAAAAGAGTCAGACTGGATAAACGTTACACGCGGAGTGCTGCAGGGTTCAGTGTTAGGTCCTATTCTTTTCTTAATATATGTGAATGATATTGATGAAGGATTGTGTTGTAAGATTTCAAAATTTGCTGATGATACTAAAATAGGTAACAGAGCAAATACAGCACAGCAAAGACAGGCAATTCAGAGAGATCTTGATCAACTGTTTAACTGGGCCCAAGTCTGGCAAACGGATTTCAATATTAATAAATGCAAAGTAAAATGGCAGTAAAAATGTAAGAGCAAGTTATAGCATGAATAATGTCCAGCTTGATAGGGTAAACCATGAAAAAGACTTAGGAGTTATAATAATAAATGATTTGAAACCAAGCAAACGATGCAGAGAAGCTGTGAAAAAGGCCAACAAATTGATTGGGTTCATAGACAGAGCATTCGAATATAAATCCGATAATATCGTCCTCACTTTGTATAATTCCTCAGTACGCCCGCACTTGGAGTATTGCGTTCAGTTATGGTCACTGTATTATAAATAGGATATGGAAAAGCTTGAAAGAGTGCAACGAAGGATGACAAAGATGATACCTAGATTGAGAAATAAACCGTACAAGGAAGTTTAGAAGCCCAGAATCTCTTTACCCTAACAAAACGGAGGATACAAGGAGATTTAATTCAAGTATTCAAGATATTCAAAGGACATGATAACATTGCTGTCGATTAATACTTCACAGTTGATCACTCGAACTACACTAGAGGCAATGGTCATAAAATAATTGGCAAACTATTCCAGTCGCATGAAGCTAAGCATTTCTTCTTCAACAGAGTTGTAAATATGTGGAATAAATTGCCCTCCAACGTAATAGACTGTAATACAGTACAAACCTTTAAAGGTCGCCTGGATAAGTATTTGGCATCCAACCCCCAGCTTAATATGTTTACTCCTGAATAGAACACTTGTGTAAGTATAATTATCTGTTTTATTTTATTTTAGTTATTTAGAGCCTGGATCAATTTATTAAATGCAAATATAGTATATGCACAGACTAGGATATGCACAGATAGCCCTGAGTTAACGGTCACTACTCATACTTTTGACCTGTGATGGGCTGTGGATCACTGAGGGTCCCTGTTAGTAACGTGGCCACCATCGGGATTTTTATAATTTACCAGGGGTCACTGCTTCAGGAAGTGACTTATTTGCTTGTCCCGCATGGGAAAGTTCCTAGTCTCAGTGGAATGAATGGAGCTGGGGCCTGATTAACTGCTGCCTACCTTAATAGCGCCAGGCAAGGCTGCCACACCATCCCTGAATATCCTCACTGTACACTGTGCAATTTCCACACTGAGTCCGCAGACGCCCTGTCAACTCAATGTACCCGTACATAGCTACATGCATTAGTTATTTATTTATTCGATTATTCATTGTACTTTACTACTTTCTCTTTCAGGTTATTCATACTGGTAGCTTATAGATAATGTATTATAGAATGTAGCTTTTCCTTTTCAGTCTTTCCTATGAAATTTCCATATCAGTTTTTCCATGCTGCATGGTGGTTTTTCTCACTTTTTCTTGCCAGTTTTGGCTGAAGGGTTTGGAGGCAGAGGGAGCCTTCTTGCTTTACTATCCTTATCTTTCAGCATGTAGAGTTAGATCTTGTAGTCATAGTCTACTCTGTACCAAACAGCCTCGAAAGGACCATAAGGTCTGTTGCTGTTTGCTTTCCTTTGTACTCCTTTGTAACACTGTTAATGCCATAAACACATACATGGTGGGCACCATCACGTCAGTCCAGTGTCATGTCCTATAGGTCTCCTCATGTGCAAGGTTAGCTGTCGTCTGTGCAAAGAATCGGTTCGTCTTATTGCAAATGTGCGTCACGAGGTGCAGATCAAACAATGCAAGAAAATTGCTCATTATCAAGCTCGTTGCTGTCAGTCCAGTCGTGTCCCTGACTCCAGAGTTTGTCTCGTCAAAGTCAAACGTCCTGGGTCGAAAAGCCGTCATCTCTTTCCACCTGTAGGCGGCACGTGAAGGGGAGAGTTGTACAGTTCTCTGCTTTCTCCTGCTCTGTGAGGCAGTCTTGCGCACCTTCCGTCCTCGGTGCTGCACAAACTTGATCTCTGGTTCCAAGGAGGAGGTCCCTGGGGCTCAGTGTGGTGGTGAGGGGGTACGGGACGTGCTGGGCAGTGGTAAGGGGGCGCGGGAGGTGCAGGGCAGTAGTGAGGGGGAGCAGGAGGTGCTGGGCGGTGGTGAGGGAGCACAGGAGGTGGTGTGGGGGCACGAGAGGTGATGCAAGGTGGTGATGGGGCATGAGAGGAACTTGGCAGTGGTGAGATGGCACGAGAGGTAGTGCACGATGATGCAGTTGCATCCGTGATGGTGGTGGGTGATGAGGTGGCCTGGGAGGTGGTGGTGGGAGGAGGAGTAGCACGGGCGATGATGGGGGATGGTGAAGTGGCCCATGAAGTGATAGGAAGTGGTGAGGTGGCGCAAGAGGTGGTACGGGGTGGTGAGGTGGTGCTTGTGGTGGCGGGAAGTGGTGGCAAGGCAGTGCGGGGTGAGTGCACCTGCACTTCAGTCTTCCCTTCCTCCCCCTCCTCTCCCTCAGTGAAGAGCCACTTCACCACCATCCGTCTCCTCTTCGCTGGTGGTGGAGCTGTACAGTGAGGTGGTGGTGGCTTCTCCTCACTCTCTAAGTGCTGTCGTCCTCCTCGGGAGTAGGAGAGTGATACCACTCATCACCACTCTCGTCACTACTCCCCACCATACACTCCACATCCAGGTCAGACCCAATTCGGTCCTTGTTGCTCTCCCCCCCGCAGGGAAACAGCTCTGCCCTAATTTCGGGCCAGAGAGGGCGGGCTGGGTAGGGGTCAGGGCAGGGAAATAGGCAGAACTAGGACATCCACTCATCACGGAAGTGCGTGGTGTACTGACGTTTGGGGTGTATGGGAGTGTGGGGTAGGCCAGTCTCGAGACGTTCAGAATGTTCATTCACTTCCCCAAAAATTTTGCCGTTTTTTATAGGCCACATTTAGATGATGCCTGCAACCATTTATCGGCTAAATGTCGTTCGATGCCGGTGGCCACGGAGGGGTTAATCGCTTTGCCTAATCAAATAAAAAAGAATACAGCTACAGCAAATATTGTTAAGAAATTAACGTTACTTTTTTCTCAAAGATTAAGACAGCTTCCTTTTTTCAGTCGCTCCTATAAAATTTAAAGGATTTTTTTTCTTTTTTTCGTTACTTAGGAGGTGTTTGTTCTCACTTTTTCCTCCCGACTTCAGTTGGAGGGTTTGATGGGTGGAGGAAGCCATTTAACTTTACTGTCCTCTTAAAACCGTAGAAGTATAGATGTCACAGACCTAGTCTTCTCTGTATCAAACAACCTCGAGGGCACAATCAGGTCTGCTTCCGTTTCGCCCCCTTTGTACTCCTTTGTACCATACAAAAATCCGTCTTGTACGAAAACCACTTTGCTCAACTGTAGTGAGTAATCATTTGATTTGTTTTTGTTCTAAACTAATGGAACAAAATTACATCTCTCCCTACTCACTCAACTATTACTGGTTTCTGTCAAAATCTCATTAGGTCTTGGGAAGCTTTTGAGACAATGTAAGAATAATAATGACCATAAGTGGGCAAGGAGATCCAAATTTTACTCATGTATTCTATCCTGAACCTGTGTTAGAACCTAAAATCATGGTAACCTAATCATTAATAAAGAAATATGCTTCAGTTTGACTTTAACCCGTCACGTTCCGAGCTATTTCGCACCTCCGACACCCCCAATCCCGAGGTATTTTCGAATTTTTTTTTTTTGGCTAAAACCTCTGCTTCTGGTGAGAAACGTTGAAATTTCATAGAGAAATCGCTCACCTGAGGTTTCAAATACTCAATCCACGTAGCAGTACCTCCTTACCTGACTGTGTTTTCTAACAGGCTGGCATCAAAGAAAATGAGTTCAATGGGAGGGGTAACTATTTCACACCACTTATAAACAGTATTTATTTATTTACTTGGTACGAATTTATATGTAGTACGAGAGTATGTTGGTTTTCAAACAGTAATATAGGCATTATAAGCATTGTTTTACTCACTAACTTATCACCATACCTGACCTTCTATTGCCACATTACCTGATCATCATTTCTGACTGTTTCTTCCTCTAATGCTATGTAAACTTTGTCCTCCACATTGTCATCGATTGGGGAATCAATCTGGCCCTGAATATCTTTATTGGCCAGGTCACTGGTAACAGGTGAATTGCTGAGACAATGGCGTGCAGGGGAGGGGGGAGAGGTTATGCGGTGTAAGGCATTGTCCCTGCTCGGCATCTTGTAGAGGAATAGAGGAAGGTGTCCTGTGTATATGTACAAAAAATCACGCACGAAAATTGAAAATTGTGTAAATTAGGGACCTTGCAATTGCACGACGTACCAGTACGTCATTGAGACTAGCAAATGCAAAATGTTGCAGGGTACCCATACGTCGACGGGACGCCTCGGGATAATATTAGCTTGATAATGTTCAGGAACATAAAAAAAAAAAAGTGACAGTAAAGAACACAATCAAATCTATATATCTAACTGTCTATCCATCTTTCTATTTAGCTATACATCTGTCTCCCTTTGTGTGTGTGTGTGTGTGTGTGTGTGTGTGTGTATATATATATATATATATATATATATAGATAGATAGATAGATAGATAGATACAGTACATCCCCCTAGTATATGTGGGGCAGAGGACGTCACTTACTAGTAATTCACATACTGTGAATACATAAACTTATGGGAAAAATTACATATGGGTGGCACCCCTTTCATGGGCAACCCTTCAGATGCCTTTCAGACCTAAATATTGTACTATACAGGGAAACTATCTAAGACATATTACCTAAGATAAAGTAAATCAACAAGATTATGGCTTTACTAGGTAAATCAACAAGGATATGGCTTAACTAAACCAACAAGAATATGGCTGCTCACCTTTACCCGTTATCGCTTCTTTGGGGGGGCAATGTCGCGTACTCGGGGTAACCCCGGATTTGGGCCACTCTTCGTTGCCTGTCTCACTTACAAGGAGTTCAATTTGTGTACTAATAAAAAATACACTAAAATAAAACAAAAATAGGTCCTCACGTACAAAGGGAATATATATATATATATATATATATATATATATATATATATATATATATATATATATATATATATATATATATATATATATATATATATATATATATATATATATATATATATATATATATATATATATATATATACATCATCTAGTTTTACTCTTATTTTCATGTCACTGAGATAAGAGGAAATCAAAGGAACAAAAGACGTTAGTCAATAGCAAGGGAGTTTGGACAGCAGGGAACGGTGCCATACTCTATGGAAAGCTTTAGAGATATCAAGAGCTACTGCATGAGTTTCTCCAAAAAGATAAATTGATGGATGGTATGAGTTAAGAGATTGAGTATGTCAATGGTGGATATATATATATATATATATATATATATATATATATATATATATATATATATATATATATACATATATATATATATATATATATATATATATATATATATATATATATATATATATATATATATATCCACTTCGGGCATCTAAGATATGTCAGAATCTCAAGAAATCATTCAAAACTAATCTTTAATACCGGTAATCACAGGGTCTGGCATCTCGCTTTATTGATTCGGATCCCAGGCATATGTCAAACAAATGTAATAGAATCAGTAGTAACCGAAGTGTTCAAACCTTGCTGCATTCGTTCAAACCTCCAAAACGTATAAAATATCTGCTAACAATATAGACGGAAGTAATTGCTTCTGTAGTTCAGCACCCAGTGCAAGTTAAAAAACCTGACTTCGCTAAAACAATATAATACGAATAATTCGGAAGTTACTCTAGGAAGTCTGGCTGCAAAATATCGTGCAAAGGTCGCAAAAAAATGAAGTAGACTGTAGTAATAATTTATTACTTCAGAATTACTGGCATGCAAAAGAAAAGTGTTTGCTAAACTTATCAGGACTAATTAGGCAGGATCGTATAACAATTCAAAATGTCGAAACCAATCACCTGTAGATGTGCTACTTACATCGACTGTACACCCATTAGCCATTGGCTATAGCTAAATATCCATCTCCTTCGAAGTGTTTCCTACTCTCCATTGTGTAACTGGGCGATATGGAGGAAAGTGCAGTTGTGAATCGAGGTAGGTTCAAATCTTGCTTCATTAGCTTCCACCTCTTTGGATGTGTTTTTTGCCGAAGCTAAAATAACTCCAGGATTAACTTCTTCAGTCCAGTGACATATTCATAGTTCACGCTCACGACTTCGAAATTATTTAATTAAACTTACGTAAGATCTCCTGTATGGAGGAATTTTTTTTTTGGCTCTATATAATTCCTCCACTTTGAAATGGTCCTCCGAAGCTAAATATAAGCGTCATACAGAATCAATATAGTTCCTTACAACTCCGCCATCGGAGTGAAGTAGTTAACTCAGCTAAATCAATACTCTGGAATGTGGTGTTGGTCGTAGAGAATAAAAGTGTAGCTGGGATGGAAGTCTAGAGGGTCGGTGTTTGCTAAGGGAGAGAGAGTCAACGAGAAATGTTTGGCTTGATCTCCAGGGACAGGGAACACACACACACACACACACACACACACACACACACACACACACACACACACACACACACACAGTACATACGCTGACGGACGTATACACTTCATCACAAACAGTGTTTCCACGTGAGTCCTAACCATATCCCTTTCAGCTTATTCTTGCTTCTAGAGGACGCCTTTATTCAGTTTAGGAAAGGCCTTATGCACTGAAGGGGTTTTTAAGGCAATCAGTAACTTCTTCAGTGTGATCAATCCTTCTTAGGCTGAATGAAATTGTCAGGCGATGGGGAAAATATAATCAATAAAGACATCCCGTGGTCCATGAGATTTGCATACATTGCCTACACATACAGAGGCACATACGTTGTCTACACATACGCACATATACAGCCCACACATATAACTACATACATAACCAAAATATACATCATCTCTCTCTCTCTCTCTCTCTCTCTCTCAACTTGTAGGAAGGCAGGATCTTTATAAAGTTTACCCGAGCTTCTTTCTAGAAAGTAAAATCAAATCTCTGGCAAGGAACTGGTAAATGCTTTCAGTTCCGTGAACGTGCTTTTTTTTTTTTTTTTTTTTCTCTCTCTATTAGACGATTTTACTCAAGAGAGGCCGATAGTAGCCAAGGGGGTTAGTTAAGGCTGTATCTAACCCACCTCACTTTAGTCGACCATAATCGCCTGGAGATAAAACAAATTAATTATAAAGAGACATCGCTGTACTAAAATGGAATAATATTTTTCTCTCCTTTAATCAGAAGGGAAAACCGACCCCATATCTCCAACTCGGGCTTCCGAGCCAGTATTTTCGTGGGACTCCTAGGCTTGGGAGCATCTCTCCCTGGTAGTATATTTTTGCATAGGGAACGTTCTTTCTCTCAATGGCTCACTCTCAGCTGAATAAAACGGTCTAACGTTAGCTGGGAAATAATACTAGATCCACTTCAGTAACGAGCGGGTAAATGGTTAAAGTATAACTCTCCGGATCCGGCTATATGCCGGCAGCTGAATAAAGTCGTTTGGCGTTAGCTGCAACAGTGTACTAGAGTGGCCCCGAATGTGAGAGGGTTAATATTTTCTTGTGTCATATTTCGACAATGTATATTTGTATCATTAACACTTAATTACCTTACTTAAGAAAAAATAAGTTGTACATGCAAAACTACATATGTGAGGAAGAGATGCCATGGAGACTCATTCTCGCTAGTTTAAGAGAATTGCTACTTCATTTTTGTAAATGACACGGTAATATTTCTTTTCATCCTCATCATTATCATCACCATCGTTTTATTTCACTGCACATAATATTTAATACACACACACACACACACACACACACACACACACACACACACACACACACACACACACACACACACACACACACACACAAACACACACACACACACACACACATATTAATCTATCTATCTGTCTATCTATCTATCTAGATATCAAATGTTTAGGAGTAAGTGAAAGTGACTAAAATGCCAGGAGGGAAAATAATACAAGAAGCAGGTAACGTGTGCACATATTATCATCTTACCACCCAGTATTACATCGGATGGGAGGAATTCAGATATACAACCAAGAAAGCACAACATAAGTAACCTGTATTCATATAAAAAAAAGACTGCTGTCGTATACTGATGACCATTACCTCGGCAGGCTGGAAAGCTTTGACTGTCTAACAACAGTCGTTCATTTTTTGTGAAACCCTTCTACGACTACGTCTTAGTTGGGGATAACTGTACGGAACATTGTAATTTTTAAATCTAACAGTTATAAAATTTTCACACTGTATTCTTATGTTTGTTAGGTACCGACAATCACACCAAAAGGTTTTGAAAGTCATTGTCCTCTGTCTCGTTATTTTTTGTACTGAGATGTAACGATTTATTTGTCCACAACTGTACCTACACCATCAATACTGAATAAGGTCACAGTGAATCAAACACATGCAATTAGCTACCGGGCCTACCACGACATTACAATATCCTAACGTTGGGTTCGGCACTCTGAAATGTCGGGATACTAATGTCCGCCTTATGTTACTTAAGGAAATTTGGGTAAGTCCACTTAAGTACGATGGTGTCGTCTTTGTATTAGTTCAGCTATCTATCTATCTACTTATTGCCAGAAGCCTTAATCTCGTAAGGGGTGGCCACAGACAAATCGCCTCCATGTGGGCCAGTCCCCCGCCATTTCATTGTCCTTCCCTCAGCTCACATAACCCTCACTCATAAACCTCTCCACTCCATCCATCCATCTCATCCTCGGCCTTCCCCTTCCCTCTTCCCCCTCCACCTCACTCACATACGTTAGTCTGTCGCTCTCCATCATCTTCACATAGCCAAAATACAAGGTATCTCTCCTAACGCTTTCTATCACATCCACATCCACACACACCATAACGTTCGTTCACTTCCTCATTAACCAGTCTGTCTCTCCATGTAACTCCTCAAGCTCCTCTAAAATAACTCATATCTACTGCTCTCACTCTTGACTTGTGTCCTTCCAACAAGGTCCAAGCCTCACTTCCACACGTTAGAGCTGGTATCAATACTATCATGCAGTGACTTTTATACTTCCATAATGACATCCCTATCTTTTATCACTGCTTTCAAAGAACCAGCAATCTTTCTTCGTTACTGCACCCTTTCAAGCACATCCTCCAAACATTCATCCTTAATCATCACATTACCCAAGTACCTAAATGCATTCACATTTTCATTTCCTCATCATCCATGCCCACTGTACATTCAGTGACTTCATTTCTCTCGAAGACCATAACTTTCATCTTCCCTACATTGACTTTTAGATTCCGTTGCTTACACGCTCTCCCAAACTCGTTCACAAAGCCTTGCAGTTCCCTTTCGTCTTCACTTTACAATACAGTGTCATTTGCAAACAACAATACAGGAAGTTTCCAAATGTTGTCCTCTCTCATTAAGGCGGTGGCTGAAGCGGTAGAGAGGCGGCTTGCAGTCCTGATGGACCCAGGTTCGAATCCTGGCTGGGGCAGGGGACAGTTTAAGGATTTGAATGTCATAAAAAGCAGACTTTCCTGATCTACCAGATGACCCGCCGACATGTCGTAAAAATACCCCCGCTAATACCAATACACCAGTCCTGTATGAGACAGCCCTAGCATGTATTCAGTATGGACGGTGGGTGTTAGTGCAGAAGTGGTGACATGTGGAGGTGTAGGAGGACTACTGGGCCTTGGGATAGGCTACTGTCCCCAAGATATAGGCCCTGAAGCCTTTGCCCAGAGTCGGACACATAAAAAAAAAAAAATGCTCTATCTAGTATCGCATTTATAACCCCATCCAAACACAGACTGAACAGCCATGGAGACCTGACACATCCCTGTTTCAGTTCAAAAGTCAGACAGAAAAATTCAGTCAGTTCACTATTCACACGCACTGTCGACTTTGCATCCTCATTCATACTCTTCATGGCATTCAACAACTTCCCATTTACTCCATATATTCTTAATATTTTCCACATTCCTTGTCTATCCACTCTATCATATGCCTTCTTAAAATCCATTAAGGCTGCATACAATTTCTTTCCCTTCTCTGGAAACTTTTCCACAAAAGACCCAAGAATGAATATCTGATCTACACAACCTCTTCCCTTCCTAAAATCTCCCTGTTCTTCTCCAACTACTGTAATTCCTCTGTTTTTACCCTAACCCTATCAATAAGCATTCTACCATATACTTTTCCTATTACACTAAGACTAATAATCCTATGACTGCCACACACTTCTTTTTCCCCTTTTCTTTGGAGCAGGAGAATAATTATACCTGACTTCCAATCCTCTGAGACTCAACCTTCCTCCCAGGCCAATCTGCACATCTTCCATATCCATTCTGCTACTATCTATCCCCCATGCTTCATTATTTTACCACACACTCCACCAGTTCCTGGGGCTTTCCCCATTTTGACTCTCTTCATTGCTTCCAGTACTTCCATTCTAGTGATCTCTTCATCCCTTCTCATCACCCTCCTTCTGCTAGCCATTCCCCATTCACTTATACTTGATTACTTTCATTCTCTATGTTTAACAGTTCCTTAAAGTGTTCTCTTCATCTGCTCACTTTCTCTCCCTTCTCCACTATTAAGCTACCATTTTAATTTATCACTCCCCTACTAATTTCTTTATCACCCTGTTTAACTCTACCTCTTTCCAGAACATTTCTTACAGTCTCTACTTTATAGTCAAATTCCTTCCAAATCCCTCATTCACTGTCTTCTTACTGTCTCTTACTAATCCTTACACCTCTCTCTTCTGTCTCTCAACTTCCTCCATGTCTCTGCTTCTCATCCACCCTCTATATGCTTTCTTCTTTTGTGCCACAGCGTTCATCACCTCTTCATTCCATCATGCGGTTCCTTGCATCCCCTTTGGTCTTCTCTTCACCATCTCACATGCTGCACAGCTTTCTTCTGTGAATATCTTTCACACATCTTCCACTCCCCCATCAATTCCAAATCATATTTACTCATATAGCTCCCCCACTTCTCTCTTATAATCAGACTTTTTTCTATCCTCTGGCAACGTTTCTAGCGTCCTTGTATGGACTACTTGCTCCTGTCCTTCCCTCTCTCTATTCCTCCATTGCACTTGAACTTTGACTTTCACCACCACCAAGTGGTGGTCAGAAAGTCCATTCCCCCAGCCTTTGTATGCTCTTGCATCTATTACATACTTTCTCATTTTGTCATCCACACACACATAATCAATCTTTGCCTTCCGTTCACTCAGTTCACAACTCTCCCTTCTCATCACTCGCCACGTATACCTGTGGATCATTTTGTACCTAAAGTGAGTACTGTATCAACCATCACCAACCCCCTTCCCACACAAATGTCCATTGCAGCACTCCCGTTCTCATCCACTTGTGCAGGCACACCCCACTCACCAACTACTCCATCCACAGTCACATTCCCTACATTTTCATTCATATATCCAATCAAAATCCTCTCATTCTTTTCAACCTTTTCCATGCACACTTCTCTATTTGCCCAGAGCTCTTCTTTCACTCTGTTTGCATGATAGTGCATTGGCACATACGCACACACAGTTGCCCACGTTTGTAGTCCCATTTTCAAAATTACCCACACAACCCTTGAACCAACTGATCTATACTGTCTTATACTCGCCTTCCATCTCTTGCGCACAACAATACATACACTCTCGTTTGCCCTTTCCTTCCCACCTAACCCCGCGCATATACCCCATCCCTACTCTTATTCTCTCACACACTCACCTCACCATTTAGTTTCAATTAATCCACATATGTCCACTTTTGCACCCTCAAGCACCTGGACAATCTCTCTCTCTCTCTTTCTCTCATTTCCACCTTATCATTCGCACCCTTTAAATTCCATTTTGCAATCAGTGGCATGTCATTTGTCCGGTCCTCGGTCCTCAGCTGGTGGTCTGTCCTGATCCGAGGCTTCTTGTTTGAATTTTTAGTCAGTTCTCTTCCGGGATGGAGCCCTAACCCTACGCCAACCCACTCGTTGACACGTAGGGAACACGTGTTGATTACTTATAAGGTCACCGTAGCACCCCGCGTATTAAATGATTTCCTAGTTTACAGGAAATCATTTGGGCTGTTGCTCAATGTAGAGTTACCTTGCAATTGAGTACCACAACACTAAGTGGATGATAATTTTACAGGCAAGAAGGTTACAAAGTTCCTTGTAACTCTCTTGATCTGAATACTTTTTTTCTTTTTTTTCATGTTGCTTCTTCTGCTTTATTCACATTCCTGACGACACAATGTAATGAACGAGTTAAGCATATTTTTTTGTCCCACAACTTTTTTCTCGTTTTCATATACCTCTGGTTAGACAGACAGACAGGCAGAACGCATACTGTGTGGATATTATATAGTCCTTTCACTGGGTGTTGCAACGAGAGCATACTTATTATTTTGTCGTCCTTTATTACAACAGAAATAGAATGAAAATGAAAGTGATGATGAGGATGATAAAGATGAAAAAAGGTAGAATATAAAGTTCGTAACGACGGCATGTTCAGCTGAGAGATATCTTGGCAGTAAAAGCGCATGTACAGTTCGTGATATAAACTTATTTTGTTTTCATACAGAACAAATGAACGTAAGTGGCGAGAGAGAGAGAGAGACAGAGAGAGAGAGAGAGAGAGAGAGAGACAGAGAGAGAGAGAGAGAGAGAGACCTTCATTTACGTAGAACAGTTACAACGATTGCTCTCCCATATGAGTGGGAGTGCGGGTGCTAACTGGGGCAACCTCTAGTCATGCACTCTTTATGGAAATTTTGAGCTTACAGATGTGGATTACACCTCTCTGAAATTCTTATGAAAAAATTATATGGCCATGTGTAACTGACTTTCTTAAATTTTCCCAAAATTTTGATCCAGAATGCCGAAAGTAAGTCTACTTGTCATACGGTGAACTTACTGAATGCTTTTTTGTGTAGTTCATTTGAGCAGGCATCTATAAAACAATAGGATTTGCCATCTATCCATCCATCCATCCATTCATCCATCCATCCATCCATCCATCCATCCATCCATCATCCAATCCTACGTTGCCCCATGAGGAGCGTAGGAGCCCGGGGCTAGGCAGCTGGTCCTGACATTTAAGATGAGAGTGACCAGCCTCACTCATCCCTGAGTGGCATTACGTGAGCACTAAACCCCAACACTCCTTGCATATAAACCTTCATAGGCTCAATCCGATTGGAGCGCAATAGTTTCCCACTAAACCACCAGACGCCAAAATTTGGTTATATGGTTACCACCCAGCGTAGTAAATGGTTTCCTGATGTACAGGAAACCATTTGGCTTGTCACTCAGTGTAGAGTCACCCACGGGCAGAAGGAAGAGGAAAGAATGAAGGAAAGAAAGACAAGAGGAAGTGTAAAGTCACCCGTAGGCAGAAGGACGAGGAAAGAATAAATGAACGAAAGACAGAAGAGGACGAGGGGAAAGAATAAATGAACGAAAGACAGAAGAGGACGAGGGGAAAGAATAAATGAACGAAAGACAGAAGAGGACGAGGGGAAAGAAAACTGGAGGAGAGAAAAGGGCAGACACCCCAGAGCAGCACTACATCGAGTGAGTGGATGGTGAGTGTCCCCACCTACCACCAATTTGCCATCTGTATGACAAAAAAAAAGAAAAAAAAATTTTTCTTGAGAGAGACAATGTACGAGTATGAGCAGTTATGTTTGGTGATGTCTAGTACCGTTGTCGCCATACTCAAAGTGCGTGAGCTAGAACTCAGGCACGAGTCATGTCGGGACTTGCTTACTCGATTTTTGTGGAAACCCAAAGAAACTGGTGAAACTGAAGTGGAAAGTGATGAATGTGAATAACATCCGTGCTTATCATCGATTTCGTCAAAAGCGGAAAGTGATGAATGTGAATAAGATCCCTGCTTATCACCAATTTCGTCAAAAGCGACTGCACTCAAAAAAAAAAAAAAAAAAACGCACCCTCGAACACGTTCCACACTGTATTGTCGACACCTATTCCCTAGTACTCCAGTGAATGAAATTCTAAGAAAAATATCATAAATCGTATACACACACACACACACACACACACACACACACACACACACACACACACACACACACACACACACACACACACACACACGCCGTAGTCTGGAATCCACATCTCAAAAAGCACATAGATAAGACTGAAAAGGTACAATGGGCCGCTACAAGATGGACACTGACCTTAAGGGATCTAAGCTGTGAAGAAAGACAAAAAACTAAACCTACCAACATTACAGGAGAGAAGGAAAAGAGGAGACATGATTATGTTTTATAGATGTATCACAGGAAAAGAGAACATAGATATAAATGAGTATATAACGGTAGCAACATCAGGACGACACTACAAAAGAACTGAACCAAAAGAGCGGCGATAAAGACGTAAAGAAATTCAGTTTCCCACGTAGAGTAGTTGATTAGTTGAATGCACTACCGAATGAAACTGTGTGCCAAAACTATTCGTGAATTTAAAGACGTATGATAAAAATGGTTCAAAACACGGGACAATACGGGCTTCACTCGTTCTTGTAAAGATACATTTAAGTACGAAATTAGGTAAGAACACACACACACACACACACACACACACACACACACACACACACACACACACACACACACACACACACAATACAGAGAGAGAGAGAGAGAGAGAGAGAGAGAGAGAGAGAAAGAGAGAAGGAGGAGGAGGAAAGAATCTATACTATCTTTTCTCGCCAACAAAAAGACAGTGAACAAAAGGAAAGTGTGATAACGAAGAAAGACATAAAACTCGCAGTGACAAAAGACAGTCAAAAAGGTAAAAGAAATGCAATGCGGAGTGACTAAATTGGAAAAACGAAAACAACAGTAAATGAAAAGAGAGAGAGAGAGAGAGA
The DNA here is from genome assembly GCF_032717465.1 of Coenobita brevimanus. Classification (NCBI taxonomy): domain Eukaryota; kingdom Metazoa; phylum Arthropoda; class Malacostraca; order Decapoda; family Coenobitidae; genus Coenobita; species Coenobita brevimanus. The sequence goes on from NC_137006.1 coordinate 11,126,214, forward strand.
GAGAGAGAGAGAGAGAGAGAGAGAGAGAGAGAGAGAGAGAGAGAGAGAGAACAGTGAAAGTACCAGTGAATTATGAAGAAGCTAGTGAAGAAGACAGACAGTGAAAAGGATGTATGGCAATGAAAATAAAATGGCTGTACAGTTTCTCCTGAGCAGTGAGGAAAAATAAGAAAATTGCATGCCCAGTACTGCGACTGGTATGCCGATTTGAGAAAATTACAAAATAGTAGTAGTAGTAGTAGTAGCAGCAATAGTAGTAGTAGTAGTAGCTGGCGGAGGGAGCCCGTTCTACATGCACTAAGATACCAAAGCCATATCTAGAGCCCTTCCCCTGTTATGTAACCCCTACAAGCTTAGGAGAAGCCAAACCTCGAAAAACAATGATGGAAAAATTTTACAGTGGAAGACATTATCACCCGTTTAAATCAACGGAAATCAGGGATCTCACGTCTGAAAATCTTAATTGAGAGACAGACGGACAGAACCTGTTCTACGGATGATGCCGCATCTAGCGACAGCGAGAGTGAAAACAAAAACAGTGAGAGAGTGCATACCACAGCCACAACCATGCAAGCACCATTTTCCTTTCTGACTATCTTTAACCAAATTTAATCACTTCATTCACTGTTAGAACACAATCATTTTTCAAGATATCGTATTATTCCTTCCAATTTATATTTTTCCAAGATGTGACTAAAAGACGAGCAAGGAAGAAATTCAAACCAAAATCACAAATTCCTTGGCGGAGGTATCAATACAGTGAAAAGACACAATGGTGAAGAAAGTAAATATGAAGAAATTAAAACACACGCAAAAAAGCAATGATTATGTACCAAAATTATCAATAATCCGTCGTTGGCAAGTTCAGCCCAACAAAATATCCGGCGCTGCTGGCTCGGCTCTGCTAATGCAACGTTCGACGAAACACTATCAGGGGCTGAAATTGGACACAACCAGTGCCTCTATGCAATATCTAACATCAAGGCATATCAACCGGCTCATTAGCGGTTGCCAGCCGACGCTGTATTACTGTAATACGGTAAGGTACTTGCACCAATACTGTATTGTATTTTAGGCATAGTTTTCATTTTTTATTTATATGAAAGGTTTTGGGACAGAGGGTCCCAACAGCTAATAACACAATATCCGGCTCCACACAGAACATTGAGCTGATGAGAAGTACTGGAGTTACTATGCAGTATCTGGCGTTTCGTTTCGCATTACGTGGCAAAGGGCTTGGTTGAATAACGCTAGGTAACTGAGAGTATATATATATATATATATATATATATATATATATATATATATATATATATATATATATATATATATATATATATACAGTATATATATATATATATATATATATATATATATATATATATATATATATATATATCCCATTGTCGCCCAGTGTCCTCAATATTGGACAGAACTGGGCATTTTCAAAATTTAATAAAGAAGGGAACCCCCGGGTAGGGACCTATGAGCTTCGCGACTATGAGCCAACAGGCGGAGGGCGGTACGCTTAGCACTCTTCCAGCAAAATCCCCCCCCAACAAGAACTCTGGGAGCCAATGGGATATCTATCTATCTATTTATCAATCTATCTATATCTATCAATCTATCTATATATCTATATCTATATCTATCTGTCCACCTGTCTATCTGTCTATCTATCTATCTAGCTATACATATATATATATATATATATATATATATATATATATATATATATATATATATACAGTATATGAGCCTCTGTGGTACAGTAGTAAAGTATGCGTTTTCGCACACTGGAAAGAGAGGGTTCGCGCCCCGCCAGGGTAATATACTATAGAAACGTTCTCCCGGTCATGTACTGCTTTGGCGGACACCAGGGATGCTCTGGTTGAACCAGTGTCGCATACTGTAAGGTATGTTTGCACCCAGTCGGCTTGCGCGGGCCGATTACACTTGGTTCACAGACTATACACGCATCCAAAGCCACTATAACACTACAGTTACACTTACAAACACTTCTCATCCTACATACAATCTCTACCAGACAGCCTAAGCCACTTGGTAGAGATACATTGGCTGTATCGTCCCTACTTCCGTCGGGATAGGCCGGTCCTGCAGTGGATACTTAAACGGCTCATGATGATGATTATATATATATATATATATATATATATATATATATATATATATATATATATATATATATATATATATATATATATATACACACACACACACACCCATTATGCTCTATGAAGCTATACAAGGTTTTAAAGGGCATTATATCACTCAAATAAAATAAAAAACACTATGTACATGAGACAATGACAGAAAATTTATTACATTGTAAATGAATGGAACAGTGTAAAAATCTTCAAGATGGAAACTGAACTACGCTGCTGCTACTGAACAACAGATATTCATGGGAGTTATGTTCATGATAATCATCACAGTTTTGACGATGATGATGATGATGATGATGATGATGATGATGATGATGATGATGTTAATGATGATGATGAGGAGGAGGAGGAGAAGGAGTGTTTTTTTTTTTTTAATGCGAGGAAGAAGGAACCAAAGGCCAAGAGACCCACAATAACAGTTCCCTCCAAGAGAAAAACAAAATACAAGAGAGAGCCAAATTCAAGATCCGATCATTTCGAGATGCCTGGACAACTGCGTTTGAAAGACTGGAGATCATAGGAAGCTGGAAATACAGACAGTGGGTGACAGTTCCAGAGTTGACCTGTTGCATGAATGAAGGGCTGGGAATAATGGTTAACTCTTGCATTAGAGAGTTGGACAGAAAAGGGATGAGAGTTTGCTGCTAGACGGGTGCTACGCCCCGTCGCAGAGGTGCAGCAATGCATGCAGACAATTCAGAGGAGCAGTGACCATTGAAGTAACGATAGATAAGAGATAAAGATGCAACAGTGCGGCAAAGAGACAAAGGTTGAAGGGAGTCAGTAACAGGAGGAAAGTTAATGAGACGAAAAGCCTTTGACTCCACCCTATTGAGAAGAGCTGTATGTGTGGAGCCTCCCCACACCCCACACATGAGAGTTGTACTCCACACAGGGGTGGATAAAACCCCTGTATAGAGTCAACAATTGTGCAGGGGTAAAGAAGGAACGGAGTCGGCTTAGCACACCCAAAATCTTGGAAGCAGATTATATAAGAGATGTAATATGATCTTTCCAAGATAAGTCTCGAGTAAATGAAACCCCAAGCATGTTCAACGATGATGCAGGATTAAGCTGAATATTATTAAACATTAGTGGGTATATCTGTGGAAGATTTTGTAGGGTTGATAGGTGTAAAAACTGAGTCCTTGATGCATTAAAAACAACAAGATTATTTTTACCCCAGTCAGATATAAGAGCCAAGTCAGACATTAGGTGTGCCATAGCCTCATCCCTTGTTTGTTGAAGTAACTGCTGAGATGGACGTTGTGGGAACCGAATGGAAACGTGAAGGGTGGAGTCATCAGCATAAGAGTGGATAGGGTTAGATGTACAGCTTAGAAGGTCATTAGTAAATAAAAGGAAGAGAGTTGGTGATAGGTCAGAGCCCTGAGGAACACCACTGTTGATAAATCTAGGAGAAGAACGATGGCCGTCTACAACAGCGGATTTAGAACGACCAGAAAGGAAGCTAGAGATGAAGGCACAGATAGAAGGATAGAAACCGTAAGTGGGCAGTTTGGAAATTAAAGATTTATGCCAGACTCGATCGACAGCCTTAGAGATGTCAAGTGCAATGGCAAAGCTTTCGCCAAAGTCCCGAAAGGAGGATGACCAGGAGTCTGAAAGGTAGGTGAGAAGATCGCCAGTGGAACGTCCCTGACGGAACCCATACTGACGATCAGAAAGAATTTTGTGAGAGGAAAGATGCTTTAAAATTTTTCTATTTAGAATTGACTCGAAAACTTTTGAGATACAGGATGTTAAAGCAATTGGACGATATTTAGAGGGTTGGAAATGGTCACCCTTCTTTGGGACTGGCTGAATGAGAGCAAACTTCCAGCAAGAAGGAAAGGTACAAGTTGACAGACAAAGGCGAAAGAGCTTCCCTAGGCAGGGTGTAAGCACAGAAGCACAGTTCTTGTGAACAACAGGAGGGACTCCATCAGGCACATATACCTTATTAATATTGAGGCCAGCAATGACAGAAAATACATCAGCTGAATAAATTTTAATGTCAGCCATGAGGAAGTCAGAGGGGGGAAGTGATGGAGGAACAGCACCAGAATCGTCTAAGGCGGAATTGGAGGAGAAAGTCTGAGTGAAGAGATCTGCTTTATCAGTAGAAGAAATAGCCACAGAGCCATCAGAGTAGAAAAGAGGAGGGAAGGATGATGAGGTAAAGTTGTTAGAAAGGTTTTTGGTAAGGTGCCAGAAGGAGTGGGAAGAATTCGAGTTGGAGAGTTAAGAGCATTTAGTACTGATGAAATTATTTTTAGCAGAGCGAAGAACAGACTTACCACGATTCCAGGAAGAAACGCATAAAAGATTTGATTCTGGGGTGGGTTGGCTACGGTACCTTTTATAGGCCCTCTCCTTGTTGCGGACAGCATTAGAACAAGCGTGATTAAACCAAGGCTTTCTTGCATTAGTCAGAGGATATGAGAAAGGAATGTGTCCTTCCATGCTCGAGAGAATAACCTCTGTAATGCGCAAGGCACACTCAGATGGTTCCCGGCCATGGAAGCAATAATCATTCCAGGAAAAATCAAAGAAGTACTGGCTGAGGGCCTCCCAGTCCGCAGCTCCAAAGTGCCACAGACGAAGTTTCCCTGGAGGGTCCACACAGGTCGTACCGGAGCGATAGGACTGGTTAAGGTGAAAAGGTTGTGATCAGAGGAGCCCAACGGAGAGAAAAGATTAACTGTTTAAGCAGAAGGATTAGCAGTAAGGAAGAGGTCAAGTATGTTGGAGCTCTCTTCAAGGCGGTCAGGGATACGGGTAGGGTGCTGTACAAGCTGCTGTAGGTCATTAAGTATAGAAAAGGCGTAGGCTAGTTCACCAGGTGGATCAATGAAAGGAGAGGAGAGCCAAAGGTGGTGGTGAACATTGAAATCTCCTAGAATGGAGATTTCAGAGAAAGGAGAAATGGATAGAATGTGTTCCATTGTAGAAGTAAGATAGTCAAAGAATTTTTGATAGTCAGTAGAATTAGGAGATAAGTAAACAGCACAGATATATTTAGTGAGAAAATGACAGGAAAGCCGAAGCCAGAGTGTAGAGAATTCAGAGGAATTGAGTTCAGGAACACGAGAGCAAGATAGGTTGTTGCGTACATCACGCAACATCCACCTTTGGCACTGAAATGAGTATAGAGAAAGTAGGAGGATACAGAAAAGGGTTTGCTGTCAGTTGCCTCAGACAACTGAGTCTCAGTTAGAAAGAGAAGGTTAGGTTTAGATAAGGAGAGGTGGTGCTCAACAGCGCAAAAGTTAGAGGAAAGACTGCGAATGTTGCAGAAATGAAGAAGTCAGACAGTGGTTCCAGGCAGCTCGAGTCATCACCGAGAGAGGGGTGGAAGGTGGGAGCATTTATGGTCCCCCCCCCCCCCGGGGACTCCGAGGCCATGTGTAGAGCTGCCATGAATTTTTTATTTTGGGACAGGAAGTGAAGTGTGTACTGTGCATGTAGTTTGGTGTTGATAGTTAGAGAAACTTGTATTGGAGAGCATGCTGGCTTACTCTCTGTGTTACTGAGACACTGAAAATGTTCAGCAAAGGGGGATGGTCGGGACCTAGTCCCGAGGGCTGATGAAACGGGAGCTCCAGCTCTTCCTGTCATCAGCTTTCCATCCACCTTGGGAGTACTGCCCTGCTCGACTGGTGCTAGTCTACTCATCAGATATATATATATATATATATATATATATATATATATATATATATATATATATATAAATTGATGGACAGATATTGTAGCAAAGACGTTAGCTTTTTCAGATTGGGGATTTTTTAAAGTTTGTTCTTGCTGTCTGCTGGCAATTATACTCAAGCTTAGAGAGACTTTTTGAAATGGAGTAGCAGGATACAATTTTCATTTACCTTTCTGTTTCAAAGGAAATCAAAGATACTGATTAATATCGAATATATGTATCAGTATTGAAATGAGAACATGTCGATTTGAAAAGGAAATACTGTAACTCTACTATCCCATGCGCAGGACAACTCGTATGTTATTCCAACCGACGTCAGACGAATTTAATTATTCGAAAGGGAGCGATAGGGCCTTGCAGAATTTGAAAAAGAGAGAGCAATGATGAAAACATCTCTCACGCTCTTACTTATTTCTCATCTATCTATATCTATTTTATAATGATCCGATTTCTGTACGTTTGTTATCGTAACACAGCAAAGACGGGGCATGTAGAACAATTTTTTGTTAGAGCAAGGTAGCGTTAAAATGCTCTAACTTGAAGAATTAAAAGAAAAAAGTTCAATCAGGCCAGCGGCTTCCGAGCTATGACTCATTTCTAGCCTTTTGTTTAGAGAGGAAGTGATGTATTCGTCCTTGGTCCGGTATTGAAATAACCAGTATGACAGAAGAAAGATGAGTGATGTGTTAGTTCTATCACTTAGCTCGCCTCTCCTTCCTCCCTCCTTGTATTCCTAAAACTGTATAGTATAATGGTATAGTGTAATTTAGAGTAATAGCAAACACTACTATCCTACCTCTCTCTCTCTCTCTCTCTCTCTCTCTCTCTCTCTCTCTCTCTCTCTCGGTCATGGCATGAGTAATTTAAATTTCTGTTACTTTTCGAATGAAGATAGGAAGTAACTTCACGTCAAGCGGAGGCCTCCAAAAACGGCCGTTAAGCAAGTACTACTAACATTCTCATTCTGGTTGTTTGTTTGTTTGTACCCTCTAACTGCCGAAACGGTGCATTACAACGCAACAGTTTTTGAATCAACATGCCTAAAATTCCCTAGATTAAAGAATGTGTAACAAAACCGGGTGCAATCAGCTCCCGGTTACCAAAAAAATTTTTAACACACGTCCATTTCGTATATTACGCAGTAAGTGCGGAGGTGGCATTTCCGTAGAACTTCATGTCCCTACAGTGTGTGTGTGTGTGTGTGTGTGTGTGTGTGTGTGTGTGTGTGAGAGAGAGAGAGAGAGAGAGAGAGAGAGAGAGAGAGAGAGAGAGTGTGTCTGCATGTCTGTCTGTCTTCTACGGAAATTAAGGGGGATGAATATAGAACTCTTTTAACAGCCCTCACAGGTGTGATTTCTTACGACAATTAAAAAGTTTTAAACTATACGTTTCATAAGCTTAAGTGGCTTCTCTGATGGTCAGTATTATAATTAATCTGAAATATTCAAGTCAACATGATGGAATTATGGTAGCAAATTACCGCTGAATTGCTTTTTTTTTTATATAACAGAAAAGAGGAAGGAAAAACAAATGAAAAAAAAAATAATAATAATCCATACACCAGATTACTGGTGTCCTCCGTTCATAAAATATCTGTAATAGTTAGACTTGAACAGCTGTGGGTTGAAATTTGGAGGGAAACAACTCTGGGGAAGCGAGTTCCAGAGATATGCAATTAGGGGAATGAAAGAATTCTGATAGGCAGAATTTCTGCAATATGGCCGAGTGACATTCCAGTCATGACCGCTACCAGATGCCCGAGTAGCAAGAGGGAAGGCATGGAGAGGTGGCACAATGGACGCAACTTCGTCTGAGCATTTGCCGAAAAAATATCTGTAAAATAATGCAAGGGAGGCAACATTCCTTCTTACTTGCAGGGGAGGTAGTTTATTTGTAATGGCAGGGTTGTTAATAATTCTAACAGCTTTGTTCCGAATTTTGTCTAGTTGTTTTAATGCAACCCCTCCACATCCATTCCACAAGGGTGAGCAATATTCAAGCTGAGAGTGCACATGACTCTTATAAATAATAGCTAACTGCTCATCAGCGAAGAAGTTACGAACTCTGTACAATAATCCAAGTTTCTTTGAGGCGGTTTTAGGAAGTGACCTAATATGAGAGGTCCAGCTGAGGGCATTGCTAAGTGAGACGCCAAGAATTTCAATACTTTTGGAGATGGGAATATTAGTGGCACTGAAGGTAATGTACGAATCTGGCAATATCTGTCTATTAGTAAATTGTATATATTTAGTTTTACTAACATTAAAAGAGACAGGATTGTTTTGTCCCCATTCACTGATCGTAGATAGGTCTTGATTTATGGAGATGGCTGTACTGAGTTGAGAGGTAGAGATATTAGACTTTGTAAATGGGTGTCTGAGTGTGAATGAACTATGTAGTGTTGAGTCCTCTGCGTATGAATGGATGGGATTGTGGGTGACAGATAAGAGATCATTAATATGAACCAGAAATAGGGTTGGCCAGAACTGATCCCTGCGTCACGCCGGCGTTAATTAAGTGGAAATTGGAATATACATCATCTACTTTTACTCTTATTTTCCTGTCACTAAGATATGAAGAAATCAGAGGAACAAAAGACTTTAGTCCATAACAAGGGAGTTTGGACAGCAGAGAACGGTGCCATACTCAGTCGAAAGCTTTAGAAATATCAAGAGCTACTGCTTGAGTTTCTCCATGTAGATCAATTGACTGATGGATGGTATGAGTTAGCAGATTGAGTACGTCAATGGTGGATCCACTGTGGCGAAAACCATATTGTCTATCACTAATTAAGCTGTTGGATTGATGTTTAACAATGTGCTTATTAATTAAAGTTTCAAATACCTTACCAAGAGAAGATGTGACAGCTATTGGTCTGTAATCAGAGGGGTCAGAGGAACTTCCTTTCTTCGGAATTGGGTGGATATTGGCTTCTTTCCATGAATTTGGGAATAAAGAAGTAAGTATGCATAGTCTTACATCTATTACCATATCATTAGCTACAGTGGGTCGGGTGGGTAGGTGGATTGGTGGGATGTGTGGGCAGGGTTGGTTGGTGAGTGGGTAGTGGGAGAATAGGTCCATGATAGGAATAGGTCCATAGAGAATATAATCCTGGGGAAATGGACCCAAGGATAAGATGGGAACCCGAGGGTCATCTCCCACAAGGGGTGGCCATCCAGGGTCCCAGGTAATGCACGATCATAGGGTTTTACCCAGGCAACGCCGGGTACCCCTTGTACTAGTAGTATCATTAAAAGATGCATTTTGTTGCACTTGGCTTCCCGTGTAAATAATTATCTCCTATTCCACTACTTTGCTGCACAAACCACTTTTTACACCGAAAAAGGTAAGCGGTCAGTCCACAAAGCTAGTCAGGCGGGAGGTAGAATTTTTAAATTATTTGGTTTTAATCCCCTGTCTGATGTATTAACGCTCGTTTTATTGTTACATTGCTAGTGAAAGCATTCTTGTGTATTTTACTGCTCTGAAATATAACGTTTCGGCACACTTTCGGATATTTTTCGAAGTATGTTCCATTATATGGTAAACTTAAATTGGGCTACGCAAACTTAGAGAAATGACGTACAGTATTCATAAAGACTTCATGAATCAGCTTTATTAATTACTTTTATACAGTTTAATAAGTTCCTCTATTAACTGTTCACTAGTGAAGAATATCACTTAAAGCTGCTAAGCTGCACGGGGATGCTTAAAGCATATTGCTTTGTGCTGGTCTCTGTCTGTCTGTCTGTCTGTCTGTCTCTCTCTCTCTCTCTCTCTCTCTCCCCCCTAAGTCGTCCAGTTCCTAAGAAACATTGTGTATGGCATCTAATTTGTTTTGCTGCAGATATTTCAAGATGCCGGATAAATAAATTGGACTTTCATACTGTAATGTTGCAGGAATACAGCTGAGGCCCGATTCACAAACACACTTACGATTAACTCCCTCTCATAACTGTGATTTGTTTTTCCAGGAAGGACAAGGATAAAAGAGAGCAAATTCTTCCAATGTCTCTTGTTCCTCCTACAAAATCATATCTTGATTACCAGAGTCGAATTTGTTTTAGCGGAAGGACACTGAAAGAAGAGGACAAAATTCTCCATCTCCATTGTTGTTCATGCATAAATAAAAATAATAGCCGTATGTTAAGCTCTGTTCGCTTAATACAATCCTTTATAAAGGGATTTACTGCGTAAATTACGCCTAAGCGTTCTCTTGTATGGCATTTATGATGAGTCAGTGTAGACATAGATTGCGTCAGTAACGTACTAGAACAGTGGTTCCCATCCTGGGGGGTACGTGAGCAGATTCCACTGGGGGAGTGGAGAGCGGGGGGCGGAGGTTGAAGACCCAGGGGAAATATAGAGAGCGGCATGAACATTGTGTGTGTGTGTGTGTGTGTGTGTGTGTGTGTGTGTGTGTGTGTGTGTGTGTGTGTGTGTGTGTGTGTGTGTGTGTCACGATGTATCTTTGATTAACAGTTACTCTATATTTTGTCTCTGCTCTAGCACTGGATGTTTTCTTATTTCTTTCTTTTCTTTATTTTTCTTTTCCATTCATTCTTTTTTTTTTTTTCCCCATGCTATGAGTTGGTTTACATCTTTCTCCTTGCATCCACTATATTTCGTCTAACCGTTTGGATAGAAGGAAAAAAATCCTCCAAAATCTTATATTGAAAGAGGGATCACACAATTTTTTATACTCTGAACTTCAATATCTTTGTTTCCATTCCTAATCAGTACACAGATATATTCCCCTGTACTGTACAAAGCAACAAGTTCTTCTGCTCGAACTTAATTTTTTTTATCTTCATGCGAGATATGCTTAATTATATGATCGAACCAACAGAGAGAACAACTTTTTTAGCAGGCAAATAATTCTAACTGTATAGTTTTTCCTAACGAGTAAATCTGATTAATAAAAAACGGATTAGGGACATGCTTGTTCATAACTGAGTAGAATTTATGGCCATATGATACTATGTTCGAGTCATGCAGCTTCATGCCCATAAGTATATCATTATGACTATAACAATGTGTTGGTAGTGTTTATGACCATGCTAATGTGATGGAGTATATGATAGTGTGGTGATGCTTATTACTGTGCTGGTGTTATAACACCACCATGTGTAGGTGTTTACAACCTTAACCAGTTGGTGGTGTTTATGACCATGAATATAGAGTGAGGATTATGGTCAAATGGTCCTTTTTGGGTACCGCTGCCATATACTGGTATGTAGTCAAGAACATATGGCAGTGTTTATATATTTGTTTGCTTATAGACCTGTTTATTTTGTGTTTTTTTACTATGACTGTGTGATGATGCTTACTACAACATGGCAGTGTTTATAACCATGACAATGTGGTGATCTATAGGACGTCGTTGTCGTGTTTATGACCATGGGCTGATGTTTATGACCATGTGTTGGTCCTTTGGACCATTTGGTGGTACTTATGACCATATGGTCGTGCATATGGGTATATGATGAATTTTATGATTTTGACCATGTAATGGTGTTTATGGTCATAGCCAGGTAGGTGTTGATGAACACGTGGTTGAGTTTTTAACGTCTCATGCAATCATAACCCGACATGGAATTCAACCATAAGTTATCAACAAGATAATCGAACGTTAATACTTTTGAGAATCACACCCTTGTTGCACTGACTAACTGGTGAATATCAGCACGCGCATACATACACACTAGCACATGAACGTACATGTACATGCGAACACCAACTATGTTTACGAATACTCTAAATACGTAAACACAGAATGATAAGTTTATGAAGTCTTAATGTTTACATTAAAGATGCCATTCATATACATAAGCGATAATCATTACAGAGGTGTGGGCCAGGATGGGAGATAGTATTTTCTTTTTTTTCTTCATGATGTAAAGGGACATTAACGTTTACAGGAACTACTGTGAAAAAACACCTGGGAAAGCAGTGACTGACATGAGAAAGTGACAGCAAAGTAAGCAAAACTATCGAGACAGCTAACATTCGGAAAATGGGGTTGTAGAGCCATTATATGGAAGGTCAACTGTTAGACCGAAAAACGGATTTTGAGATCAAGAAATGAGAAAGAGAGAGAGAGAGAGAGAGAGAGAGAGAGAGAGAGAGAGAGAGAAAGAGAGTTAAAATTAAAGATAAATAACTTTATTTCCACAAAAAGTCGTTATTCTTCTCACAGTGTACTTACATGGTAACAGTAAATATATATACAATATATATATATATATATATATATATATATATATATATATATATATATATATACAGTATATATATATATATATATATATATATATATATATATATATATATATATATATATATATATATATATATATATTTATATATATATATATTATGGAACTCTTTAAAATATGATGGCAGCTCATTCCATAGTTTTGGACCTGCCACTGCAAGTGATCTTGTCCCAGGTCTGTGTTAACTTTTGGAACATATAAACCATTTCGTTGCCTGGTTGTCTGCAGGTTATACTGTATTGTTGACGGTCGCGAGAGACAGAATGTGCTCTTGGAGGAGATCATGTACCATATTATTTTAAAATATAGTAACTGCTAGGTTAACTGTTGTTAAATTACCTACGGTTATCCATTGAAGTTCTCTAAGAATGGGGTAACATGATAATACTTCCTGGCTCCTCCGTCTGCAACTTTTACAGCAAAGTTTTGTAGTTTCTGTACTTTTACAATCAAAGTGGTATTGGTTCTACCCCATATAATGTTACAATAGTTTAAGTGACTTAATGCCAGAGATTTGATTATGATTTCATGAGTATCTTTATCAAAACAGTGTTTTATTGTGCTAATAAACATTAGAGCTCCCATTACTCTCTTGCCTATTTCATTTATGTGACTATCAAAGGCCATGTTCTGGTCCATTTAAACGCCGAGGCTCTTCACAGTATTAGTTGGTTGGAGTGTGGTGTCATGAAAATGAATGGTAGTGTCATCAGGTGTTTGTTATATCAACTGGTGTGTACCTAGGAAGATGCATCGCGTCTTGTTTGTGTTTAGCAGAAGTCCGTTTTGAAGGAAGTACATTCTTGCCTTACTCAAAGTTTATTCGGTTTTGTGTATTAATTGATTAATTTCATTTACTGAGCCACCGTGAAGGAACTGGATATCGTCGGCGTGTTGTACTAAAGTACTGTTATTAAACTCTTCTTGCATATCATTTACAATTATATATTGAATAATATCGGCCCTAAAATAGAGCCTTGAGGAACCCTATATGGTACATTTAATATAAAGGATTTTGAATTATTTATACGATCCGACTGTGTTCTGTTAGCTGTTATCGAATCAAAAAATGTCTACATTTACATTCTTTAATTTTTTAACGAGGATGCTATGACTGACTCTGTTAAATGCCTTGGAAAGATCACATAGGGTTAAGAGAGATAAATGTTTATTATCCATGTTGTTATAAATTTTAACGGTTAATACAGCGAGAGCTGTTTTTGTTATTAATTTTGGACGGAAGCCATGCTGCTTATTTGAGAGTAGTTTGTTGGTTTCCAAAAAATCCAGAGTTGATTAGCGACAATTTTTTTGATAATTTTTGAGAAGATTGATAGAAGTGAGATGGGGCTATAATTAGTGATATTCTTGTCTCCAGCTTTATAAAGGGGGGTAACAATGGCCTGTTTCCATGAACTGGGAAAGAGACCAATGACAATTGAGGTATTTATTATTATAGTTAAGTAGAATATGATTGCATATAAAGAGTCCTTAATGAATTTTAGTGAAATATTGTCTGAGCCGAAAGAACTGGTTTCATGCAAGTGTCTAATTGTTAATACAACCGTATTTTGATCGACAGGCTTAGGACAGAAATTATTTATGCTGTTACTAACTCTATTAACAGTTTCTACAGTATGTCTTGAGGAGTGTGCAGGTTACCACTCCTTAATAGCTCTTGTGTTTTACGAAATGTTGTTTCACCAACATTTGCAAATAATGTATTAAACTCATCTGCTTTATTAACAGTATTTTCAAGTGCCAGTGTAGGGGAATTATTCTTTGTATGAGGTATTATATCTTTAACTGCATTGCATGTAGCAACTGTGTTATCTCTGCAGTTAGATTAGTGGGTTAGTATTGTCTTTTAGTGTTACTGATAAAACTTTTTACTTGCTTTTTTAATTATTATATTTGTTTTGTAAAGCTACATTAAATCGGTCTTTCTTTAGAGCCCTCTTTGGGTCATCTCTGTCCTTCATGGCATCGTGCATCGTACTGTTTATCCATGGGGCGAAGGGTCGGCGTATTTCTTTGGATATCATCGGAGCACAGCTGTCTAAACTAGTAAATACTTAGGTTAAAATATTGACTTGTTCGCTAACATTATGGGTTTGAAGTATATGGTTCAAGCTATTGGCTTCATCTATTAAGTGAGAGCAGAAAATTTCGTTATCATACAAATGTAGGTTTCAAAAGGTTTTTATTATGGGGGGTCGCTTAGGTTTACTTATATTTAAAGTTACAGTAACAAGATCATGGTCGGCGATAGCATGGGGGACAACGTCAGAGTTAATAACTAATTCAGGTTTGTTTGTGATGATGTCTAGGAGGGTAGCAGAGGTGGAACTGATTCGTGTGGGTTTATGTATTACATAGCAGAGTTGATTGTTATAATTCTGGACATTTTACTGTTTTCAGATATGATCATATCGTTTAAATCACCCAAGACAAATGTAGTTCTTTTTACGCAAGGAAATGGCTCTCATTATGTTAACAGTGTAGTCAAAAGAGGTGGAAGGAGCTTTCGGATGTCTATATATGCAATTAATTATGACAGATGGCAATTTTCTGCATTGCGTTATAATCCAAATGTACTCAACGCCTGTTTCATTTGTTCCCATTGTGTTAATTTTTTCTGGGTTGAAACCTTGGTGAGCATATACGCAAACTTCTGAGACACGTCCATTATCACATCGAAATACATCATAATTAAGTATATTAACATGCACATCAGGAGTGTGGGGAAGTAACAAGGTTTCACTGATACAGAAAATGTCTATTTCTCGTTCCTTAATCAAATGTTTGATTTCGTCTAAATTAGGTTGTAATGACCGACCGTAATATGTTCTAAGTTTATACTTTTTGTTAGATGATACTCTGTCAGCTAGACCTTCTTCGCCAGACCCAGATGTACAGTAGTATTTGCATAAACGGCTTTTATGACCTAATTTCTTACATATTCTGCACTCATTTTGTGGTGTGATTGGTGATGATTGTATTCATCGCAGTTGTAACAGCCATGCTTCCCACGGGATTGGGGTTCACTGTAACCAGACAGAGAGAGAGAGAGAGAGAGAGAGAGAGAGAGAGAGAGAGAGAGAGAATTATCAATAAATTTTATATTTCATGAGCACGTACCATACTGCTATTAATGATGTAACAAGGGAGCCATAGATCTCACTCCCTACCGTGTCAGCGCCATAAATATTGTTTTATGCTATAATCAACCAGTACTGTAAACAACCAGTGCTTGAAAAAAAAAAAAAAAAAATGCGGGACTAACGAAGTTTTTCATCGCAAAATGTTTGCAAATTCCATTGTCTTTGTTTATACACCGCTACTGGGCCAATAGAGACCAATTCTGACCAAAAAATAAAACAAAAAAATGATACTCACATATATTTGCATGTCGCTATTTTCTAGAGTTTCGCTCCGTCGCGCCTCGCACGATCGCCAAAATGTTTGTTTGGCATTTTTCTGACACTCCCAGGACTTACCTCGGCCTACTGCAAAGAAAATTAGGTCGATATATATTACCGTTCTCGTGAAAGAAACGAACAAGTGCACAGACAAACACTGCTTGACTTTATTAACCCGCCCCGTCCCGGAGACGTGAATTCACGTCCTCACATGATGTGCACTCATATCCCGGAGACGTAAATTAACGCGGCAACATTGCAAGGTCCCTAATTTGCACAAATTTCAATTTTCGCTAGTGATTTCGCGAGTGATTTTTGGCACGTATACACGGGACACCTTCCTCTATTCCTCTACGAGATGCCAAGGAGGGACAATGCCTTACACCGCATAACCTCTCCCACCCCCCTGCACGCCATTGTCTCGGCAATTCACCTGTTACCAGTGACCTGGCCGATAAAGACATTCAGGGCCAGAGTGATTCCCCAATCGATGACAATGTGGAGGACAAAGTTTACATAGCATTAGAGGAAGAAACAGTCAGAAATGATGATCAGGTAATGTGGGAAAAAAAGGTCATGAATGGTGATGAGTTAGTGAGTGAAACAATGCTTATAATGCCTATATTACTGTTTGAAAACCAATATACTCTTGTACTACATATAAATTCGTACCAAGTAAATAAATAAATACTGTTTATGAGTGGATAAAATAGTTACCCTCCATAGAACTCGTTTTCTTTGGTGCCAGCCTGTTAGAAAACCCAGTCAGGTAAGGAAGTACTCGTACCTGTATCGAGTATTTTAAACCTCAGGTAAGCGATTTCTCTACGAATTTTCGGTGTTTCTCACCAAAAGCGAATGTTTGAGCCTAAAAAAAAGGTCCAAAAATATCGGGACTGGGGCGTACCACTGCCCAGAAAACGTCGGGATGGGGCGGGTTAATTAGATTGCTTTTCATTGTTGAGTTCTTTGATAGTAATGTTTCCACTGTATACTTTTATGAAAGATGTATGATGACAGGTAAAGGACAGCAATGCGAGCTTATCTATTTGTTGTTGGAGGAAATCTTGCAATCAGTCTTCACTGCAATCAAGCTATTAATCCTTCATCACCTACTGTCAAGGGATATACGTCCCACTTCCAGTTCTTCCGTTCACTAAATATTTAGCCCATCCCACACTTTCCTGTATTCTTCAGACTCATTCCTCTATCCCATCTTTGTCGGTTATATGGCACGACGCATTCCACACGGTCGAAGAAAGTGCTTATTAATACCTTGATTTCACTATGCGCATGCATGCACACACACACACACACACACACACACACAAATATATATATATATATATATATATATATATATATATATATATATATATATATATATGAAGCCTCTGTGGTACAGTGGTAAAGTGTGCGTTTTCGTACACTGAAGGACGAGGGTTCGCGCCCCACCAGGATAATAAACATTAGGAGTGTTCTTCTGGCCACATACTGCATTGGCGGATATTAGGGGTGCTGTGGTTGAACCAGTGTCTCATACTATAAAGTATGCTTGTACCAAGTCGGCTTGCGTGGGCTGATTACACTTGGTTCACAGACTACACACACATCCAAAGCCACTCCAACACTACAATTACACTTACAAGCACTTCTCACCCTACATACAATCTCTACCAGACAGCCTAAGCCACTTGGTAGAGATACATTGGCTGTATCGTCCCCACTTCGGTTGGGATAGGCCGGTCCTGCAATGGACAATCAAACGGCTGATGAGAGATGATGATACATATACATGGAGAAACTCATGCAGTAGCCCTGGACATTTCTAAGGCTTTCAACAGAGTGTGGCACCATTCCCTGTTGTCCAAACTCCCTTGCTATGGACTAAACTCTTTTGTTTCTTTGATTTCCTCATATCTCAGCAACAGAAAAATAAGAGTAAAAGTTGATGCTGTATATTCCAATTTCCACTCAGTTAACGCCGGCGTGCCGCAGTGATCAGTTCTGGCACCAACCATGTTCCATATTCATTTTAATGATCTCATCTGTCACCCACATCCCATCCAATCATATGCAGATGACTCAACACTTCATAGTTCATTCACACTCAGACATCCTTTTACAAAGTTTGATAGCTCTAACTCTCAACTCAGTACAGCCATCTCTTTAAATCAAGCCTAATCCACGATCAGTGAATGGGGACAAAATAACCTTATCTCATTTAATGCAAGTAAAACTAAATATATACAGTTAACTAATGGACAGGTATTGCCAGAATCGTATGTTACCTTCAGTGCTACAAGTATTCCCATTTCCAAAAGTACTGAAATTCTCGGAGTCTCACTTAACAATGCCCTCAGCTGGACCTCTCGTCAGATCACTTGCTAAGGCTGCCTCAAAGAAACTTGGATTATTGTGCAGAGTCCGTAACTTCTTGATTGACGAGCAGTTAGGTATAATTTATAAGAGTCATGTGCGCTTTCAGCTTGAAAACTGCTCACCCTTGTGGAATGGATGTGGAGAGGTTGCATTAAAACAACTAGACAAAATTCAGAACAAAGCTGTTAGAATTATTAATAATCCTGCTATTACTAATAAACTACCTCCCCTACAAGTAAGAAGGAATGTTGCCTCCCTTGCATTATTTTACAGATATTTTTATAGCAAATGCTCAGACGAAGTTGCGTCCATTGTGCCACCTCTCCATGCCTTCCATCTTGCTACACGGGCATCTGGCAGTGCTCATGACTGGAATGTCACTCAGCCATACTGCAGAACTTCTGCCTATCAGAATTCTTTCATTCCCCGAATTGCATCTCCCTGGAACTCGCTTCCCCAGACTTGTTTCCCTCCAAACTACTTGCAGGTATTCAAGTCTAACTGTTACAGATATTTTATGAACAGAGGACACCAGTAATCTGGTGTATTTTTTTTTTTATTCATTTGTTTTTCCTTCCTCTGTTCCATAATTTAAAAAAATAGATAGATAGATAGATAGATATAGATATATTTATATTTTTATATTTATATATATTTATATATTGTAGTTACATAAAATAAAAGAAAACAAAATTATGAGATTTTAATCTTTTCCCATCTTATGTTTAATGTAACTAGCCACGTCAAAATATACAAATAACTTTTATTAACGAAATGCAGTTTTGTGCAACTATTATTATGCTCAAGAGAGGTAGAAAGAAATGTATCACAGAATGTATAATTTCCTTTAGATTTTTAATTCCTTTTTTTTTCTCTCTCTCTATTTCGCTGTTCTATACCCTCAATGGAAGGCACCTTTACCCTTGCCCATTGCCATTCTTCCCTGTGTTACATGCATCCCAGTGGTTTAACCCTTACTACCGTATGGAAATAACTGTCAGAGTGACAACAGGAGAGAGGTAATAACACCCTTCTGCCTCTGCTGATAGCTGAAGTCTCTCTCATGCTTTCTTTCTTTCTGCATTTTTTTTCCTTATTGTTGCTCTTTTATAACTCAGTGACAAATGAATGATTACTTTGTTTCTGTCCATTTCTTTCTGTCATTCTGTGTGTGTATCAGTGTGTCTGTCTGTCTGCCCCCCACTCCCCGTTCTCTCTCATAGATTCCAATTTCAACCTTTCTTCCAGCCGGTACAACTGTCTCATTACTCTCACTCCGCACCACTTCTCTCTCTCTCTCTCTCTCTCACACACACACACACACACACACACACACACACACACACACACACACACACACACACACACACACACACACACAATGAGACCAATCATCGGAATCATCACCGGAACTTAGCCATAAGCCTGACAATGCCGCACCATCTCCTGATACTGTATTAACAAACACCACTTTACCTACTACTTAACTCGTCGATATATTGACGTAAAGACTGATTCCCGGGCCAGTCACAGAGTTTTGCTCTGTCCGTTTCTCTCTTGCGTCTATTTATGCAGCAATTATATAGTGGCCTCAGTTTCATTATCACCTACAACGTGTAATTTAAAGCAAAGAGAGGGGCATGGACAAGTCCCTATTACTTGCCGATCAATTGTGGAACTCCCTAAATTTTAGATATTATAAGTCAGCAAAACCCACATCAAAAAGTGTGGTCAGTAACTAAACAGGAAAGTCAGATATGCTCTTGAGTCATAATATGTGTCAAAAATTATCGCAAAAAACGGGAGGCTTTTCCCCATACTTACCTCCTCAGGTGTAATAATTCTGTGCTAATTTCTAAGGTACTCAGAAGAATCACGGAAATCTCTCGGCTATCCATAACCGAGCTGAAGGACTTCAATCGCAAGTTTGAAACTGACTGTGCTCATACTCTTATTATGGGTCTGTCCTTCACTGATAAAACAGAGCAATCTAAAATATTTTTTACCCGTGTGTGTTCTAGGTGAATTTAGGTGTGGGTGACCGCTCTACATTCCTGTATGCACTGTAAATTTAGATGAAGACTTGCCTGTGGTTTTCCACACTGCTGATGCTGCCGAAGGAGGATAATCGGGCGAATCTTTTCTCTGGTTACACAAACGTCCCTCAGCTCCTTCGTTATCATCCAGTGCAGGATGGTGGACTACATGGTAAGGACAAATAGGCAATAGCCTGCTGTCCACCGGATTTAGGTGCAGATAAGGCAGATATCAAAAAACAACATTCCAACAATGGGCCTACGGTTGAGTCAGCCATCCACCACTGACTGGTGGTAAAGAAAGTGGACTTTTTTTTTTTTTCAGTAAATAATTGTTCCAAATAAATCCTCGCACTTACTCCAAGGATGACTCACGATCAGGTGCGGTTATGTCATGGTCAGAGACCTCATGTTCATTTGCTACACCACATACACACACACACACACACACACACACACACACACACACACACACACGCAGAATGAACCTACTGCGGTCAGTTTTATGTTCCATTAACGACGTCAAAATCAGAGAGAGAGAGAGAGAGAGAGAGAGAGAGAGAGATGAGGCATACCGTGTAATGGCAGAAGTGATGAAAGTGAAAAAACATTCCCTATGAGTAGACAGGAAATGCTCGTAACATGAGACTCACTGATGTACAACGAGGTAATCTACTGAATAAAGTAACTAAGACTTATCTTGGAAAAATCATATTTATCTCCTGTTAAATCTGCATCCAAGAGATTGGGTGTGCTAAGCCGACTCCGTTCCTTCTTTACCCCTGCACAATTGTTCACTATATACAGGGGTTTTATTCACCCCTGCGTGGAGTACAACTCTCATGTGTGGGGAGGTTCCCCACATACAGCTCTTCTCAATAGGGTGGAGTCAAAGGCTTTTCGTCTTATCAACTCTCCTCCTCTTACTGACTCCCTTCAACCTCTGTCTCTTCGCCACACTGTTGCATCTTTATCTCTTTTCTATCGCTACTTCAATGGTCACTGTTCCTCTGAACTGTCTGCATGCATTCCTCCTCCTCGATGATGGGGGCTTAGCACCGGTCTAGCAGCAAACTCTCATCCCTTTTCTGTCCAACTCTCTAATGCAAGAGTTAACCGTTACTCCCAGTCCTTCATTTATGCAACAGGTCAACTCTGAAACTGTCTCCCTCTGTCTGTATTTCCTGCTTCCTATGATCTCCAATCTTTCAAACGCAGTGTGTCCAGGCATCTCGAAATGAATGGATCTTGAATTTGACTCTCTCTTGTATTTTGTTTTTCTCTTGGAAGGAACAGTTTTGCGGGCTCGTTGCCTTTGGTTCCTTCTTCCTCACATAAAAAAAAAAAAAAAGCTCCTTAGCATATCTCTGCGAAAAGAAATGCAAAACTTTGAGCGCAAACAGGCAGGCAAGTCCTTTGAGCCTTTCCCAGCTGAAATAGAGATAAGCTTCATCAACTGCATCACCATGGAGAAAAATCTTCAGAAGTGGAAAAAGTCTTCTGCGGTTAAGAAGAATGATGCTTAATTAATGGCATGACTGTGGTAAAAGTGTTACCAATCGCTGTGATATACCACTAGTTATGTTTATATCAGTCCTAACCACTCGATTACTTTATATTATCGCCCGCCTTTAGCAAGGTGAGGATATATTTGTGTGTGTGTGTGTGTGTGTGTGTGTGTGTGTGTGTGTGTGTGTGTGTGTGTGTGTGTGTGTGTGTGTGTGTGTGTGTGTGTGTGTGTGTGTGTGTGTGTGTGTGTGTGAGTGTGTGTGTGTGTGTGTGTGTGTTTGTGTGTGCGTGTGTGTGATGCCAAGATATCTCAAAAAGTTGTGGGGGAAATTTCACCAAACCTTCAGGAAATAGCCACCATACATATTGGCAGAAGCCAATTACTTTTGGTAAAGATGTGATAAAAGATGACCAACTGCCAACCACCATAAATAAAATTTTGTTTTGGCATTAATATCTCAGTAGCGGATATAAATGTGGGTGGGAAAGTCCGCAGAGTTTAAGATTTTCGTGTCTATCGCCCGCTTCTAGCAAGACGAGGCGATGTACAGTAGTTTCTGTCGGCATTTGTGTGTGTGTGTGTGTGTGTGTGTGTGTGTGTGTGTGTGTGTGTGTGTGTTCCAAAATATCTGGAAAAGTGTGTGTGTGTGTTACAAAATATCTGGAAAAGTTTTGGACGCATTTTCGCCAAACTTTTGGGAAAAAGCAACTATGTGGGTGGGCGTAATTGATTAGCTTTTGGTGACGATTTGGTCAAATACTACGGAATGCTAGCCTCCAAATATCAAATGGCATTTTGGACTATATCTCAGCAGTGGATAAAAATACATTTCTTCAAATTTGATTTCCAGGTAGCTTGTGCCATTCAAATAGCATTCAGCTCCTGAATGCTTTTGTTCCCTTGTTTATTTTAGGAGCCTCAGAACAATTTTGATCAATGATTTTATTCAACCGTAAGAATGGAGCGATTAAATAACTCATTACGTTTTCCCTTCAAGTAGAAAAGTTTATCTCAAGATGATAAATTCGTTTGTTAGCAAAAATAACATTTTGAAAATAAATGCTCTAGAGCTAAACTGATTAGGCAGAGCTCTGCAGGTCGATGGAGCCGTTGACGTGAAGGAACTGATGAATGTCTAGTTGGGTGAAGGGAAAGTCAACTCTGAGTGTTATTAATTGCATTACAGCAGAAATGGCAAGAGTGATTCTGATGAGAGAATACAGTGTATGGCTAGATACCTGAGCGAGATTAATGCCACAGAGGTAAAATGATGAGGAGAATCTGTAAATTTATATATATATATATATATATATATATATATATATATATATATATATATATATATATATATATATATATATATATATATATATATATATATATATATATATATCATGAATTACAGTAACAGTTTAATTAGCCTGGATTTTTCTATGCTGAATGAAAAGTCCTACAGTAGTGATCGTAAGAAACTAATTATCTGGCTGTGGACAAATACGTATCTTAAGCAGGGGCTCTGCCCAAAAGGTGTAAGAAATCTTGTCTCTGACCCTTTAACACTCTTAGGCTCTTGATACTCACATTTGACTAAATACTAGGGTTGTACTGGCCATGAAAGGGACAGCCTAGAGGGAAGGAGGTTCTCTCTGTTTGATAATAG
Organism: Coenobita brevimanus; assembly: GCF_032717465.1. NCBI lineage: Eukaryota > Metazoa > Arthropoda > Malacostraca > Decapoda > Coenobitidae > Coenobita > Coenobita brevimanus. The sequence continues at coordinate 11,149,403 of NC_137006.1, forward strand.
CGTGTACTGCCAGAACACAAGAAGTAAGTGGGATCCTGCATGTAAAGTGTTATCACATTCCTATAATATGATAACGTGGCTAACAAATAGATGAGCGGAACACGTTCATGAAAATCAAACTTCCGTGCAGAGCAGGTCCTGTACTCTGCCCACATTAACTTGACCTTTATCTGTATAATTCCCTTTTGAATAATAAGATGCAACTACAGATTTGTCCTAGAATATGATGCTAATTATGAGAAAGTAGTATGGAAAGAATGTGGGGACACGGCATTGTGTACGGAAAATATGCTACATAGAGGAGAAAAATCTCCCGAGGTACGGTGGACGAACTGCATACCAAGTGATCATAATGGATCTAGAAAATTACAAACATCTGTTAATCACGCGTAAAAAGGTTTATTTCGAGAGACTAATTCATTGTTTAATACTGAGCAATCTATTGTTACAGGTAGCTGAACCAGGATTTGGGAATGTGTAAGTGTTAAAATAAAAAATGTCGAAAATACGGTCTCGTTAAAAACCATTAACAATTAAAATTTGTATCTAGATATTTGTGAGAAATCGCAATATATAGTATGAAAACAGAAAGTTGCTTTCTCTGTCCTTATCTTTCCTCTCCTCCAGCTTCCACTTCATGGTTATGAAACGGAAATCATCTCACGCCTCTTATTAGCTACCCAATTAATAAAGCCTCCTGGATTTTTCTTTTTTTACTATACTATACTCGTATGGCTGTGTTCATCTATTGGAAGGAGCTAAAAACGATCTTCTCAAAACGTTTGAATAGGAATAAATCTTCGTGTGGTTGTGAGCTTATGTAGTTTTAGGACACCAATTCAGCTTTTTTTTTCTTGTAGTGTTTGGGTTAGCAACTGTCTTTATGACACCCTTGATAGTTCTTATTGCTGGAAAGGCCAGCTGGTGTCGAAAAGGACAACAGATCATTCAAACGCCCTTAACTGATCTACATGAATCACTGACATGCCACAGAGCTACCTTGGAATACAAAAAGTCCAGTCTTGAATGAGACCCCCCTGGTGTATATTACGAATGGACGTTGGTTTAGTATTAGTGTTTATATAGTCCATGGATGGATGTGTGGCTTCCAGAAGGAGACGGTAGGAGATGGGCTTAGTACACTGGGTGAGTGGGTGGGTATATGAGTTTGTTAGTGGGTGGGTAGATGGGGCAAAATAGGTCCAATGACCAATAGCTACATGAGGTAAATAAGACCTTGGATGGAATATGTTCATTGTTGGAATAAGTTCATTTAGAAAACCAGTTCCATGGGGAAACACGCCCTTAGAGGAAATGGGCTCATGAGGAAACATACTGTACAGTAGAGTGTAAAGGTCCATGACAACAAATAGGAGTAAATACATCCATATGGAGGATTTTGTATTTTCTAGTGAAAAAAATTGGTCCAAGGGGATAAGAGTTCCATATTAAAATCTAATCATTGAGAAAATAGGTCCATGGGTCAATAGGTTCAGTGCAGGAAGTAGGTGAGGGTCCAAAGGGAAAATGTCATCCGAGGAAAAATACGTCACCGTAGGGAAAATGCCTGTGGAGAAAAAAAAAATCTGTATGGAGTGAAAACAGATTCAGAGGGAAATCAGGTACAGTACATGAGGGAAAATATGTCCTAAGGGAAATACAGTAGGTCCATGGAAAATATAGGTTCAAATGGAAATATTACGTCCAGTGGGTAAATAAGGTGTGTGGGAGAAATATGTCCATGAAAAATAGGTCCAGTGGGATAAATAGATCCAATGGGATAATAGATCTGTTGGTGAGAACAGGTTCTTGTGGGAAATGTGTCCAAGGAGAAAATGGGTCTCTGGTGTAGAAATGGGCCTACTGGTGAAAACAGGTGGGTTGGAGGATAAAAACTATTGTAATCCCCCCTTCCTACCACATGAATACTTTTATGGTCTTACATAATCAACAATATTTCTACGGTTTTAGTCTGCTCTGTTACACAATTTCAGACGGTGCACACCTCCAGCAAAGCTAATAAATTTAACGATTTCCTGCGGCTGCATTCGAATCCACCTCAAAATCGAATCAATTAATCGCTGACCCACTGCCTATCTGTCCATCAAATTTCACTGAAAATCGATAGCGATTTTTTTGTAAATATTTTATTAACAAAAAGAGAAAAACAGACACGGGTGAATACATAACATCCACCAACTTCTTTGACGGAGATAAAAATTTAAGTGAGGAAGAAGAGACAGGCAGCCTCATTTTCGTCAGTTTAAGATACTTGTTGGCACCTCTTCCTTATTGTTTATTTCTACATACTACATAAATCAGAGAATGCAACACCTGTGCCATACCGTTGGTCTACAGGTCTGTACACAGAGTCAGTGAGCACCTATGATTTTTCAAACATGGTAATAAAAAATATGTTTGCAGATAATCGTGCAGACGTGAAACACCTTTCCCGCTTGTGGTCTACTGTTTGTAGAATTTTGTCACCATGGTTGGAATTTAATGACAGACTTGTTCGGACATGACACGCTGTATGTGCACTGACCGTATGAAGGAACTTAAGGCCAAATATCTGACCCTTCTCTTTGCCCCTGACCTTTGATCGATTGCTTTTACTATCGAATTATCATCCTTCCTCTTGGCATATCTGACAAGTTTATCTGAAATAGAATATTTTCATCCCTGACTAACCTTAAACCCTTACACAAAATTCCATCCGATTCGAATAAATGATGAGTTAGTGGCTTCATCATTGGCCTTGCCATATGGCTGTAACCTGATAGCGATTATTTTCAAAATTGCATCCCTTCACGCGTTATTGATCAACACCATGACCTTGTTTTGTCAAAGTAAGGTCAAGACTGATTGAGATTTTTTGGTCCTTAACCTACAATATGTAGTTGTTTTCACACCCAGACTAATAGTTAACTGCTCCTTTGATAGCTCTCAATCATTATGCCGCAAGTGTGATTCCATCAACTAGTTTTCTGCAATCTTGCTAACATATAGACAGACAGACCGAAAGACAAAGAGGATCAAACGCATAACACCCTCGCGTACAGGTGCGATAGCTTAATTACTGCATATACTCGCACAAGTAACAAAGAAATAAAATAAAATATAAGGAAAATAATGTATTAGAAGATAGGTAACTCGTAAAGTCATGATCATCATCGTCATCTTCCCATTATTCAGCGTTACGCGGGTGGAAGGGATTCAGAAATAACATTAGGAAAGCACGGTACATAATCAACGCCCATATTAAAAAGGCCTGTAAGCGGTATTGTATTTCAGCGCCTAGCTAGACTAGGCGGGGAACAATTCACGATGACACTATTACTTGCGTAGTTTGGAAGTGCTTTAATCTGCCAAAAGGTCTTCTTTGGGCATGAATCCCTAACAATGGCTACCTCTCAACTAGAGAGAGAGAGAGAGAGAGAGAGAGAGAGAGAGAGAGGGAGGCTGGGCAGAAATGATGGCTCATGGGAGCCTTCCTGATTGGTTACCTTTGCCTCTACTTCATTGAATGGTGGTCTTGGGTATAACCTTCCATATAACAAACAACCTTGAAAAAGCCAGAAGGTTTGGTGCCCTTTGCTGTTCTTCGTACTCATGCGAACACTTTTTAGTGTACAGTTGCATACAAGAACAACGGTTTAATTTTTGATCAGTGAATTATGAAACACGTACACAGTATTCTGAAATCTTTGAGGGGCCGCTGTAATGTCATCAGTGTGTTTTTGAGTCATCTGGCACATCCTTGTTATTTATCAGTATGAAGTGGGTCAGTACTTACGTTGGTATTTGTACGTACACCAACACTAAATAATGGTAAGGGAAACAGATATATGCATTTAGATAACATGGATACTCTAAAATATCCCTTTACTCTGTTTCTGTCAGATAATTTTGCCTGTGGATATTCGGGATCGATGTTGTGAATGTTAGTGGTAAATCGCATGTTGGCGCCTTGTATTTAATTCTTGCAGCTCCCAGAAGCGTTTATTCGATTTTATCATTTAACCTGGGGACGTCATGTAGGCTATGTTTTATTCTTCCCAGCTCAGGACGATTTTGGTCGGTAGGAGGAGAAAAATTAGACTCACAAAGTGTCAGTGGAGACATTTTCCATAAGCCCATCACTGCAGAAGATTTTTAACATATTGCACTTAAAAAAAAAAAAAAAATGTTAGTTTGCTGCCTCATTTCGTTTCATTTCGTTTCCTTTTTGAAGGCTCCAACATGTTTGCATGCGTCGGCATTGGTCACATTTCCATGCTGCTTGATCTCTGGAAGCTTCTCTATTCAATCCGTTATCCCTGAGGTCACACTCAATGACCTCATCCCAGGTCTTTTTCGGTCTACCTCTCGCAACCCCACCCCTTACGGCTTACCTTAACACTTCTCACGTTCTGCACCCACTTATCATCCTTCATCCGCTCCACATGCCCAAACCATCTCAATCTACCTCTCCTCATCACAAAACCATCACACTCCAGTCCCATCCTACCTCTCAACACTTCAGTCGTAAACCTACCCCTCCCCCCCACACACACACACTCGGACGCACTGCACATCCACCTAACCATTGTCATTTCTGTACGTTTGAGCTTGCGAATATCCTCTTCTTTTATTGTCCAGGTCTCACTACCATACAACATTACACTTCCAACACATACCGCATACAAAGATTCCTTAGCACGGAAGGAAAGTCCTCTCAGTGCCATGAGAGGCAACAGCTCCCTGAACTTGTTCCAACCACTCGTCTCTCCAGCAACAGAGGTAGCTCCAGCCCCACCTCCAGCACATAGAACGCCTCCCAAATAACAAAACCCTTCCACACACTCAAGGGACTCTCGGGCAAGTTCAATCCTTTCAAGCCTGAAAATCTCCAGCTGCTCTCCCCGACACACATGAAATCAGCATTGTCTCGCAGGCTACCTCTAACACCACTACATCTCTTAAGCACCCATCCATCACAAACACTGTACTAGATGGATTTACTTCCCACGCCCTTGTGGTAAATCGCACATGGCCACTCACCCTCTTCTTTGACAGTGCCGCTACCAGCCATAGATACAATCACTTTTTTTTTTTAATCTGCATTTAGCCTACTCTTAAGCCCTTGTGCCCCAATAGATCTCCACTTCCTAAATCATTCCTTGGCCTCCCTTTCATTTTCTGCAGTCAAAACCAAATCAACAGCATACAACATCTCCCAATGGAGTCCATTTCTGAAGTCGCGAAAGAGGGCTTCAAATACCATAATAAACAACAAGGGGCCCAAGACTGACCCCTGATGCACACCAACATTCACAGAAATCTCATCACTCAAATCTCCACTCACCCTTACTTGGGTGCGAGCACCCACATTTATGGCAATAACCACCCAACCCAGCCATTCCTCAATCCCAAGCCCTCCCATTGCCCACCCCACCACCGCTGTAGGGACTCTGTCAAAGGCCTTTTCCAAATCAGCAAAAACAAAGTACAGTTCCTCTTTCCTTCCTATATATTTTTCCTGAAGCTGTCGAACAATGAATGTGGTATCATTGGTCTCTTTGCCAGGCATAAACCCAAACAGCATTTCGTCAATATTCACTCCTTTCTAATCATACCTTCTAGAACTCACTCCATTACCTTCATTATCTGGTCCAAAAGCTTTATGCCTCTATAATTTCCTTTTAACTGGGCATCACCTTTCCCTTTGTACATACTTACAATTATACATTTCAGCCACTCATCTAAGACAACACACTCTTATATAATCGTATTTATCATGTCAGTGACTAATCCCACTCCTATATCTCCTGAGGCTTTCATCATTTCATCATTTAACTCAGACACACCTGCTGTCTTCCGCAGCTGCATCCTGCCTATTGTCCTCGTCACAGTAGCATTGTCAAAGGCCATGGGCCTGATACTGGATCTGCAGGTTCCAACCCTTACCTGTCTCGCACAAACTTCTCATCCAACAACCGGTTGTAATGGTTTCTTCAGGTGTCTTTAATATCCCCGTTGTTCACCACTACCTCTCCTTCATCATTCTTCACATATTGCTCGCCTACTGTATGATATCCCTACTTTCCCTCTTCTTCTGGTTTGCCACCTTAAACATCATATTCTTCCTTTCCACACTATTTCGGTTATCAAGTAACAAAAAAAAAAAAAAAAAAAAAGCCATTTTCGTGCAGGAGACAACAGCTTTAACCACATCACATTGGTATTATTTTATTCTTGCTAACACCAAATGAATTTGTTCAGCCTTAGAGAATTACTCAGCACCAGGGATTAATGAAGGTTGGAACTGACACATGCTGTTGGGGAAAAAGTATTCTTGTGTATTTAATGGCATCTGGTGATAACAAGGATATTATAGATCATAAAATAACGTCCTACCGATAAAGCGGTCAATGATCTTTGATTTTAACTCCTCTAGGTCGAACATCCACTCATATTCCAAATGCTGCCGTCCCTGATGTACTATGGATAAATCGTCCTGAAGGTTGTTGATGGCATTCGGGAAGAGATATTTTTAATATGGTTAGTTATACATCTGAGAGAGAGAGAGAGAGAGAGAGAGAGAGAGAGAGAGAGAGAGAGAGAGAGAGAGAGAATTTACTGTAATGCTAAAGTTGGTGATGAACACCGATTTGTCTAGCCGAGCAGACCCATCAACTACACGTAAGCAAATGCCCTTTCAGGTTCGTTCCGTACAATGAACCGATGCTTCCATGTTGCTGACACCTCCCTACCACAGCGAGGACGCTGCATCTGAGTCTCTCCACGCAGTTAACAGAATACCATAGAAGGCTCCCCGTCGCCCATTATCTGGTTATACTGAAGTTCCTCGTTTGACCACTCACTTGAACTCTTAATACGTATTTCCTCCCACCCCCCTCTTATTTTATCACAGAAGCTGATGGTGGGAAAGATAAAGAAACTAAATATTCTTTTTAAAAATACACATATCAAATTGCAGGCATCCTCCATTCATGTAAAATCTGTAATTGTTGGACTTGAACTGCAGTGGGATGAAGTTTGGGATAAAACTAATCAGTTTTTTTAATCGAGGCGAAAATGCACCGGACAGGTTGATGATGATTGGCTCCATGGAACATGTACAAATAACATCGTTGTATTTCAAATAATTACCGGTAATGTGAATCGAAACCTAGCAATTACCTGAAATACAACGATGTTATTCGGAAATGAAGCATTCAACCAATCATCACAAACCTGTCAAGTACATCTTCGCCTTGAAAAAGAAAAAAAAAAAGTGAGGAGAGCCTGAGGAGGCGAGTTCCGAAGAGAAGCGGTTCGATTCTGTGAGTCTTAATTTCTCCAATATGGCAGTAGGGGGGCGCGGTAGCACAGTGGTAGCGCGCTGGACTTGTGATCGGGGGATTGCAAGTTCGAGCCTCGCCCGGGCTGCCGTGACGGGAGGGGTAGCTCCCTCCTGTAACCCTAGCGGGGCTATATAGTCCAATACAGGGCTTAGCTCGGGGGAATTCCATTTCTCCCATTTTCTCCAATATGGCAGTGTGACAACCATCACGAGCGCTACCAGATGTCCATGTAGCAACGAGGAAGGCGTGGAGAGGTGGTAAAATGAATGCAACGTCATCTGTGCATTTACCATACAAGTTTCTGAAAGAAGGGAGGCAACATTTCGTTTTCCATTGCAGGAAGGTAGTTCATTTGTACTAATTGTTTGGTGATTAGCCATTCATATAGGTTTGTTCCGAATATTTGCCAGTTGATTTAATGCAACCTCTCCACATCCAGTCCACAACGGTGAGCAATATCCGAACTGAGAAAGATCTTGATTCTTTTAAATAATAGCTTACTATTGAAAAAATGCCGAAATGGTATAGTTACAAAAGTTTCTCAGACCAGGTTTTTGCAAATGATCATACGTGAGAAACCTACTGAGGTATTGTTAAAAGAAGAGCCGTGAGTTTCAATACTTTTAGAGATAGGTACATTGGTTGAATTAAGTGTAATGTAGGAATCAAACTTTATCTGTCTCTTAGTAAACTGGATTTTATTAGTTTTCTCAGCATTAAATGATAAAGTATTTTGTCCCCACTCAGTGATATTAGATAAGTTTTGATTTATAGATATTGCTGTGCTGAGCTGGGAGTTAATGATGTCATACTTAGACTAACGGTGATTATATTAATCAGAATATAGCAATATATAACTTTGGTGTCAAAAAGAAGCCAGTTTTGGTGGTCCACTCACGTTGTCTTTATGATGTAATTTGAGAGATAGTGACACCGGATGAGCCTTCGCCCTATCTGGGTACCTACCTGCCTACTCACCCACCTGCATCCCACCTTACATACTTGCTTATCCACCTACCCACATATCAGTGTACCTTCCAGCGCTAGATGCCTGCCACTCTTTTACATAACAACCGCCCTGTCTGCTTGCAGACACAATATACCTCACTGCAACCTTGTTTAATTGCCACCCACCTGCCTGCCACACTGCTGACATGTTTTTCTGCCTGTCTGCCTACCTACCTACCTACCTACCTACCTACCTACCGACTTCCACATGGCGCGTGTCACGACAGCAGTTATACAGACTACAGAGGATTAAATTGCTTGGTTACTTATACTAATGGCTCTTCTCTCTCTCTCTCTCTCTTTCGATTGAATATGGTGGCATTGGCCATTGATCTCACTTGGTCATGTTCAATGTACCCAGAGTTGAATATATCGTTTACGTTTAAGTCAGTGAAAAAATGGTGTTATCATTAGCTATCAAAGTGCGATTCATGGCATTCATATTTGCTTTGTTTTGTTTCGTTATGTCACAACATGTTATTTAATTAATTATCAAATTTATGAACAATATAATTATCATCATATGGTGGCTTGAGGTTGGTTCAGCCTGATTCACTCTATTGGTATATTCCTTTACAGTGGTAATTATAATACTGAAACATCCATTATTGACGCAGTATGATGTTGCACATGTCTGTATTACCTTCCATAAATAAAAACACAAATTTTTTTCTCGGCAGTCCAACCATGACATAAGTAATACTGAATTTCATTCTTGAACGAGCAGATCAAGGGACCTGTATAGTAACTGTATAACAACTGTACAGATTTTGTTGTGTTTTTCATCAGTACCCTCAACCGAACGACCTACAGTATTTCCATTTTATTCTTACCACTTTGGATTTTTATTCAGATCATGGAGGGAAATTAAACTGAGAAGGAGTTAATGGATACTGTTCAAAACTCGTCAGTGCAAATGGTTTTCTCCTAAGTTGAATAAAATTGTCCGAGGGTAACAGAGGGAAAGTTTAAAGAATGTCACCTGCCTGAAGGTGTTAAAATAGTTTGTCACTAATCTGCATAACTAATATAAAACACGAAGCGATGCAAAGACGCAGCAAACCCCTTCCCGGCAGTCGTTTTAGTCTATCTATCTATTACCAGACGCCTCGATCCCATAAGGAGTGGCCACAAACAAAACGCCTCCATGTCACCCTGTCCAATGCCACTTCACTGCCTTGCTCCCAGCTCACACCCCTCTCTCTCATATACTTCTTCACTCCATCCTTCCATCTCATCTTCGGCCTCCCTCTCACTCTCCCCCCTCCATCTCACTCGCATACACTCTCCTGGTTAGTCTCTTGCTCTCCTTCCTCTCCACATGAACAAACCACCTTAGTGTATTTTTCCTAACGCTTTCTATCACATGCACATCCACACCACAATGCTCCAACACTTCCTCATTTGTCAGTCTGTCTCACTGTGTAACGCCACATGCTCGTCTCAAATAACTCATTTCCACTGCTCTCACTCTTGACTTGTGTCCTTCCAACAAGGTCCAACTTTCACCTCCATTTGCTAGAGTTGGTATAACAAAACTGTCATGCAGTGACTTTTTTACATCCCGGTTCCTTTTAGTGCTGACGTATAAACACAACAGCATATTTAGTAAAAGGTTTGACATATCAAATTTGGAGTAAATCAGGTAAAAAATGACGATTATATGCCCATTTGAAATTATAGGCCAGACCCACCTGACACTGACCACTCTACGGCTAACTTGGGGGTGACCCCCCTGAGTGAATGTCATGTTATTGGATGCAGATTGGAAAGATGCACCTTAAGGTTTTGGTTTCATGTCGATATGATGAATTTGAAAAAATTGAAAGAAGTCATGGCGAAAAAAACGATTTAAAAAAATACATTTGGGGGGACCTACAGCCTGGGCCTTGGCCCAGTTTGGCCCAGAATTTAATAGGATGATCAGTGGATCATAGCCCATCATCCCTGTAAATGTAGACAAAATTGCTCCAGTAGTTTTCGCGTAAAGTGCTTGACAGACAAACAAACAAACAAACAAACCGAGTGAAAACAATACCCGTCCCCAAGTCCCTTCAGGGCGCGGACGGGCAATAAACAACTTCCGACGACCTATGAATTACCATAGTATGACCCATTTCGCAAATCACAATTTATGTTGTATCGCCCATTAATCATATTATATTTTGACCTCATTCTGAAAAATTTAGTCACTCGTAATTACGAGTGGAAATTGGTGGTGACCATAATCCACTCACTTGATGCAGCGCTGCCTTCTTCCTTCACCTTTATCATTCTGTGTTTGCCATCTTCTCTTCCTATTTCTCTCATCATTCCTGTCACTTTTTATTACTCTTCTCTCCTTTTCATATGGTCTTATATTGAGTGACAGGCCCAAAGGTTTCCTGCAAGCCAGGAAATCTTTTATAACGCTGGGTGGCAACCATATAACCATCTCATTCGTGTTCCCTACATGTCAAGAAGTGGGCTGGCAGAGGGTTAGTGCCTCTCCCCGTAAGACCATTAACTCGCAGACAAACGGCCATCCTTTGCGGGATCATGGCGTCTGGCTGTAGACAGACTGACAGATCAACAATGACGGCCAAAAAGATTGTTTCTCCCTAACTGTGTCACTCCCTCCCTCACTTATCTAGTTGTTTTTGTTTTTTGAAGAATGGGATGCAAGCCTTTTGGAAGGAGTGTTAGGCAAACGGACTTTTTAATGAGACACATCCCCTTGGGGGGTTTCAGGTAGCACAACACCCCTCGAACAAACGAACCAGATACAATTAAGGTGGAGGGTGCGCGTTCCTTTCCAACATTCCTGGACGGTGGGTCGTTGTTTGGTCGTCCCCCCAACACGGACTCCAGTCGAATAACAGCTGAGCTATGATGCTTTCGTTTCTTATTGGAATGGAAATCTCATTGTTTTTTTATTCAAAATTTACAAAATATTTACCTGTTCTAGTCTCACAGTGATTAGGATAATAATAAAGATTAAAACGAATGACCGTAACATTCGTTACATTATTGAGGAGTCATATGACAAGGTATGTCTTGGAGGTCGGAAGTTCGTCATGTTCAGCCCGATACGTGGACGTGGTATTTTGGCTTAAAATGGTTGTTAAAATGCAATGGGAGGAGTTAATGTTATATTAAGTTGGAAATGTCCCTATTAGCTTCCATAAATACAAGTATGTTCCTCTAAAGTCTACCGCACTTAACTTTCCAACAATCGTGATGCAATCGATGACGTCATGAAAATGAATCTAACACATGAGCAATTAGGTGACATTAAAAAGTCAAGGTTAGATGCATGTGATGGCAGCACTGAACGCAAAGGAAATAGGCTGTTTTGGCTACTAATGAGAATTTGAGTAATATACAGTACAGTGTGATATGCATTTGTAAGCAAGTAATATAAAGATAATGGGGTTCATACTTTTTTTTCTTTATGTTACTGGAAGTACATGAACGTATTTGGACGAATTCTGAGAGGCCGAGGTTATTATGATATTTCAATAACCAAAACATAAACTGTTATATGAAGCTTGTGTCATGAATAATTCCATGATAATTTAATATAACAATGTATTTGGTAATATAACCCTACACTTCGTTTTGTGACTTACCGTATAAGTCCTAATTTAACCCTACATCTCGCTGTGACTAAAATATAGGCCCTAATTTAACCCTATACCTGACTTTTTGACTTTGTTTACTCTGGCTAACGCCTGACGATTTCACTTGCCGCTGGGAAGCGTCCCGATGCCTAAGGGTTACGGGACTCGATTTAGTAATAATCTTGTTCTGTTATTTAAATGGGTATATTGTTTCATAAACGCGATGCACATCACAAACCTTCTTAATTAGTACTGAAAATATGGGGCATAGTTGCTGGGTTTGTGAATTGCTTTGGTGGTAGTTGGCACTGGGGTGATAGCCAGATGTGCTATTCCTGCCAGACCAGCAAAAGGCTGCGATTGAAAGGGAGGCGGTTGAACTTAATGTTAATGTAATGACATTTAATTAGTGATCTTTAGATCTGATTGTTGTTTCTTTTCTGTTAGTAGTTATAAATTCAATGCAAAGACGTTATATACGGTACTTAGGTAAATTACGCAGGTCTGCAAAATTAAAGTAATTACAAATTATTGTAATTCTGAGTAGTTATTTATTATTGCACTTTTGAAAACCAAATAAACTTAGAATGCTTCCATCACATCACATTTTAATACAAGATTTAAAAGACATTTAATTAAAATATAGCAAATTATAAATTTCAACCGATGTGTCCAGTATTGTTCGAAATTAATTGAGAATGAAAGTATTTATTGAACATAATTTGTTAAACATTTACGTAAAGGAAACAACACTATATATACGCCGTGACGCACGTAATAACTTCTCTAGTCTTTGTAACTTCTCATTTTTTTTGCTCGAAAACTTCGTTTGGTAGCCAGTCGTTTGATGCATCCCTGTGCATCCTCCAGCAGTAGTCCGCCATCATACTGACATACAGTACCAAAGTCCCTGGTACCTTCTTTCCATGTCCTTGACATCCTGATGGAATCCTTCACTCTGTTCTTCACTCACTGCTCCAAGTTTTTCGGGAAAAAATTCCCAATGCGACTCCAAAAAGTGAACATTGAGATTTAAGTTGCAATCTGACTCCTTAAATTTGACAAATTTCTTACAATTTCTCTATAATTTGGATCCTTATTGTTTCTTAAAAACTTGGAAATTAATTCTTTAAATGATATCCAAACCTTTCTTTCCAGGTCGTTCATCACACACTTCAAATCTGCATCAGGAATCAGTTTTCTAACATCAAGTTCAGTAAATACACCCTCTTTCAGTTTAGCTTCATACAAACTAGAAACTTTTGGCACAAATACATAAAACAGTCTCCATCTTTTGAGAGGGCTTTGACAAACTGTTTCATTTACCCAGGCTTAATATGAAGCGGTGGTGGCAGCATTTTATCTGGATTCACCAAGCTAGGTTTGATGGTGTTTTGGGCACCGAGCTGTAGATTTTTTTTTTTTTTTTTTTTTCTGTTTGGCCATTCCTGATGAACTTAATGTCGAATCTTGGCTCTGCTGTCCCACTCACAGAGAAAATATGGGAATTTTGTGTACCCTGATTGCTACCCCAATTAGATACTCAGGCCCCCACATATGAACCAACGTTGTTCATTGTAGTTGATACTCTCGAGATATGTCAAACTCTGGTACGTTTCTTTTAAATGTACAGAATGAGCAACAGGTATTGATGTACATTTATTAACATTCTAAATAATTACCCATTTCTGGTTGCTTTTCGATAAATTTATAAATAGTCTCCATTCTTCTGCATCATAATCTCGGCCAAGCATCTTCAATAGACCACTTACATCAGTGCAATAAACAAGGATCAGTGCAATAAACCACTGTTTTAAAAAAATATCACTGTGATTAAAAAAAAAAAAAAAAAAAAGAAACACTCCACTGAAAGCAATTTAAAAACTCTCTAGTCAGTTGAGTCAGCTGATGACAGGGAGTGCTGAAGCTCCCGTTTCATCATCCATCAGGACTAGTTCCTGATTATCCCCCTTTGCTGAACTTTTTCAGTGTCTCAGTTACACAGAGAGTAGGCCAGCATGCTCTCCAGTACAAATTTCTCTAACTATCTTCACCAAACTACATGCACAGTACACAGTACACTTCCTATTCAAAATTCACCAAAAATGGCGTCGATTCACCAAGCCTCGGAGTCCCCAGGGGGGGGGGGACCATAAATGCCCCCGCCATCTGCCCCTCTCCCGGTGACGACTCGAGGTGCCTGGAACCACTGTCTGACTCTCTTCTTCATTTCTGCAACATTCGCGGCCTTTCATCTAACTTTCGTTCTGTTGAGCACCACCTCTCCTCCTCTAAACCTCACCTTCTTTTTCTAACGGAGACTCAGCTGTCTGAGGCAACTGACAGCAAACCCTTTTCTGTATCCTCCTACTTTCTCTATACTCATTTCAAAGCCAAAGGTGGCTGTTGTGTATACATACGCAACGACTTATCTTGCTCTCGTGTTCCTGAACTTGATTCTTCTGAATTCTCCACACTCTGGCTTCGGCTTTCCTGTCATTCTCTGACTAAATATATCTGTGCTGTTTACTTATCCCCTAATTCTACTGACTATCAAAAATTCTTCGACTATCTTACTTCTACGATGGAACACATTCTGTCCATTTCTCCTTTCTCTGAAATCTCCATTCTTGGAGATTTCAATGTTCACCACCACCTTTGGCTCTCCTCTCCTTTCACGGATCCACCTGGTGAACAAGCCTACATCTTTTCTATCCTTAATGACCTAGAGCAGCTTGTACAGCACCCTACCCGTATCCCTGACCGCCTTGGTGAGAGCTCCAACATACTTGACCTCTTCCTCACAACTAATCCTTCTGCTTACTCTGTTAATCTTTTCTCTCCGTTGAGCTCCTCCGATCACAACCTTATTACCTTAACCTGTCCTATCACTCCGGTACGGCCTGTGGACCCTCCAGGGAAACGTCGTCTGTGGCAATTTGGAGCCGCGGACTGGGAGGCCCTCAGGCAGTACTTCTTTGATTTTTCCTGGAATGATTATTCCTTCCATGGCCGTGAGCCATCTGAGTGTGCCTTGCGCATTACAGAGGTTATTCTCTCGGGCATGGAAGCATACATTCCTTTCTCATATCCTTTGACTAACGCAAGAAAGCCTTGGTTTAATCACGCTTCTTCTAATCCTGTCCGCAACAAGGAGAAGGCCTACAAAAGGTACCGGAGCCAACCCACCCCTGATTCACATCATCTTTACGTTTCTGCCCGGAATCGTGCTAAGTCTGTTCTTCGCTCTACTAAAAATAATTTCATCCATACTAAATGCTCTCAACTCTCCAACTCGAATTCTTCCCGCTCCTTCTGGCATCTTGCCAAAAATCTTTCTAACAACTTTACCTCATCATCCTTCCCTCCTCTTTTCTACTCTGATGGTTCTGTAGCTATTTCTTCTACAGATAAAGCAGATCTCTTCACACAGACTTTCTCCTCCAATTCCACCTTAGACGATTCCGGTGCTGTTCCTCCATCACTTCCCCCCTCTGACTTCCTCATGGCTGACATTGAAATTTCTTCAGTTGATGTATTTTTCTGCCATCACTGGCCTCAGTACTAACAAGGCATATGGGCCTGATGGGGTCCCTCCTGTTGTTCTCAAGAACTGTGCTTCTGTGCTTACACCCTGCCTAGGCAAACTCTTTCGCCTTTGTCTGTCAACTTGTACCTTTCCTTCTTGCTGGAAGTTTGCTCTCATTCAGCCAGTCCCAAAGAAGGGTGACCACTCCCAACCCTCCAACTATCGTCCAATTGCTTTAACGTCCTGTATTTCAAAAGTTTTCGAGTCAATTCTTAATAGAAAAGTTTTAAGACATCTTTCCTATCACAACCTTCTTTCCGATCGTCAGTATGGGTTCCGTCAGGGACGCTCCACTGGCGATCTTCTCACCTACCTTTCAGACTCCTGGTCATCCTCCTTTCGGGACTTTGGCGAAAGCTTTGCCACTGCACTTGACATCTCAAAGGCTTTCGATCGAGTCTGGCATAAATCTTTAATTTCCAAACTGCCCTCCTACGGTTTCTATCCTTCTATCTGTGCCTTCATCGCTAGCTTCCTTTCTGGTCGTTCTATTGCCGCTGTTGTAGACTGCCATCGTTCTTCTCCTAGATCTATCAACAGTGGTGTTCCTCAGGGCTCTGTCCTATCACCAACTCTCTTCCTTTTATTCATCAATGATCTTCTAAGCTGTACATCTAACCCTATCCACTCATACGCTGATGACTCCACCCTTCGCCTTTCCATTCGGTTCCCTCAATGCCCATCTCAACAGTTACTTCAACAAACAAGGGATGAGGCTATTGCACACCTAATGTCTGACTTGGCTCGTACCTCTGACTGGGGTAAAAATAATATGGTTGTCTTTAATGCATCTAAGACTCAGTTCTTACACCTATCAACCCGACAAAATCTTCCACAGGTATACCCACTAATGTTTAATAATAGTCAGCTTAATCCTGCATCATCCTTGAACATGCTTGGGGTTTCATTTACTCGGGACTTATCTTGGAAAGATCATATTACATCTCTTGTAAAATCTGCTTCCAAGAGATTGGGTGTGCTAAGCCAACTCCGCTCTTTCTTTACCCCTGCACAATTGTTGACTGTATACAGGGGTTTTATCTGCCCTTGTGTGGAGTACAACTCTCATGTGTGGGGAGGCTCCCCACATACAGCTCTTCTCAATAGGGTGGAGTCAAAGGCTTTTCGTCTCATTAACTCTCCTCCTCTTACTGACTCCCTTCAACCTCTGTCTCTTCGCCGCACTGTTGCATCTTTATCTCTTTTCTATCGCTACTTTAATGGTCACTGCTCCTCTGAACTGTCTGCTTGCATTCCTCCACCTCTACTACGGGCGCGTAGCACCCGTCTGGCAACAAACTCTCATCCCTTTTCTGTCCAACTCTCTAATGCAAGAGTTAACCGTTACTCCCAGTCTTTCATTTATGCAACAGGTCTGCTCTGGAACTGTCTCCCTCTGTCTGTATTTCCTGCTGCCTATGATCTCCAGTCTTTCAAACGCAGTGTGTCCAGGCATCTCAAAATGATCGGATCTTGAATTTGGCTCTCTATTGTATTTTGTTTTTCTCTTGGAGGAACTGTTACTGCGGGCTCATGGCCTTTGGTTCCTTCTTCCTGGCATAAAAAAAAAAAAAAAGAAATATGTTTGCTGCACTCCAAAACAGGTATGGCTCATCACTGTGTTGTGTTCCAGCTATATTCTAGCTTATTATCAAATAAACTAACTATGTTGTTTTAAACATGGATTTTAATATTAGAAAACATACAATTCAAACATGTTATCATTGTAATAAACTATCCTCATCTGTCTTGTTTTCCTTCACTCTTTCCTCTTTCTTCTGCCTTCGGGTGACTTTGCACTTCCTCTTCTGTCTTTCTTCCCTTCATTCTTTCCTCTTCCTTCTGCCTTTGAGTACCTCTACACTGAGTGACGAGCCAAATTGTTTCCTGTACACCAGGAAACCATTTACTACGCTGAGTGGTAACCATATAACCACATTATGGTGCTTGGTGGTTTAGTGGGTAATTAAGGTGCTCCAGTCGGATTAAGCCTGTGTAGGTCTATATCCAAGGGATGATTAGGACTTAATGCTCACGTAATGCCACTCAGGGATGAGTGAGCCTGGTCACTCTGATCTTATCTGTCAGGACCAACTTGCTTAGCCCCAGGTTCCTACGCTGCTCATGGGACGACATAGGATTATGTGATGATTGGATGGATGATTAAAATATCTGTATGTAAATAATTGTATAGAGCGAAATGAAAAAAAAATATATATATATAATTGAAAGTTAAAAGAAAGTTTTGTTCAATAACTTTACGTGATGGAGAAAAATGGATTTCAGTTTTTAAATCAACACCCAAAAATACATAAAAATCATATGAAATAATGAAAGCCTTTTTTTTTTTTTTTTCTTTTTCCAGTGTATAGTATACCTGTGTTTATCAATGCCTGTAACGAGTAGGAAAATTTGGCTATATTTAAGGTAACATATATCTTTATACATTCTTCATCTGTATTTATGTGTCATATATTTAGGTGTATTCTGCAGGGATCCCACAAAGCCCTATTACTCCCAGATAAATTTTCCTGTTCAGATACTGCAACACATAGCTATTCATGCGCTGGACGGCAGAAATTGTTATTTTGTTAGCACAATATCGGATTCATGTTATCATAATAAAAAATTCTTCCGGACTTTATTTGATCATGAAACCATGTCTCTAGAGGTGACGTGACAGTGTATGGATATTCAGCATATATGTAATAGCTGAATCTGTCAGATTCACTCACCGTTTTATCCATATTACCACGACTATCGGAAAGAAACCAAGGTTACATACGACAGCCCACATAGGAACTAAATTTTGGAAGGTGATAGAGACATATGCAACATCATATTACATCAATGATGGGTGTTTCAGTATTATAATTACCACTGTGAATCAGGATGAACGAATACCAGGCAAACATATGATTATAATTATAATTTTCATAAATATGAGAACTAATTAAACAACATGTGACATGACGGAAGAAAACAAATATAAATAACATAAATCATACTATGATAGCTAATGATAACACCATTTATTCATTACGTAAGCATAAACGATATATTCAACTCAGGGTACACTGAACATGACCAAGTGTGATCAATGGCCAATGCCACCACATTCATGATTGAGAGAGAGAGAGAGAGAGAGAGAGAGAGAGAGAGAGAGAGAGAGAGAGAGAGGAGCCATTAGCATAAGTAACCAAGCAATTTAGCCCTCGGTAGTCTTCCTAAGTACTCTCATGACAGGCTTTATGTTGAAGTAGGTAGGTAGGTAGGTAGGTCGGCAGACAGGCAGAGAAATAAGTCAGCGGTGTGGCAGGCAGGTGGGTGGCAATTAAACAAGCTTGCAGTCAGGTATATTGTGTCCGAAAGCAGACAGGGCGGTTGTTATGTAAAAGAGTGGCAGGCATCTAGCGCTGGAAGATACACTGATATGTGGGTAGGTGGATAAGCAAGTAAGTAAGGTGGGATGCAGGTGGGTGAGTAGGCAGGTAGGTATCCGGATAGAGCGAAGGCTCATCCGGTGTCACTACCTCTCAAATTACATCATAAAGACAACGTGAGTGGACCACCAAAACTGGCTTCTTTTTCACACCAAAGTTATATATTGCTATATTCTGATTAATATAATCACCGTTAGTCTAAGTATGACATCATTAACTCCCAGCTCAGCACAGCAATATCTATAAATCAAAACTTATCTAATATCACTGATTGGGGACAAAATACTTTATCATTTAATGCTGAGAAAACTAATAAAATCCAGTTTACTAAGAGGCAGATATAGTTTGATTCCAACATTACACTTAACTAATGTATCCATCTCTAAAACTATTGAAACTCACGGCTCTTCTCTTAACAATACCTCAGTAGGTTTCTCACGTATGATCATTTGCAAAAACCTGGTCTGAGAAACTTATTTAACTATACCATATCGGTAACTTTTCAACAGTAAGCTATTATTTAAAAGAATCATGAGCTTTCTCAGTTCGAATATTGCTCACCGTTGTGGATTGGATGTGGAGAGGTTGCATTAAACCAACTGGCCAATATTCGGAACAAACCTATATGAATGATTAATCACCAAACAGTTAGAACAAATGAAGTACCTTCCTGCAATGGAAAACGAAATGTTGTCTCTCTTCTTTCAGAAACTTCTATGGTAAATGCACAGATGACGTTGCATTCATTGTACCACCTCTCCACGCCTTCCTCGTTGCTACATGGACATCTGGTAGCGCTCGTGACGGTTGTCACACTGACAAATTGAAGAAATTAAGACTTACAGAATCGAACCGCTTCTCTTTGGAACACGCTTCCTCGGGCTATACTCACTTTTTTGTTTTCTTTTTCAAGGCGAAGATGTACTTGACAGGTTTGTCATGATTGATTGAATGCTTCATTTCCGAATAACATCGTTGTATTTCAGGCAAGTGCTAGCTTTCGACTCACATTACCGGTAATTATTTGAAATACAACGATGTTACTTGTACATGTTCCATGGAGCCAATCATCATCAACTTGTCCGGTGCATTTTCGCCTCAATTAAAGAATCTGAGTAGTTTTATCCCAAACTTCATCCCATTGCAGTTCAAGTCCAACAATTACAGATTTTTACATGAATGGAGGATGCCTGCAATTTGATATGTGTATTTTTAAAAAGAAAATTTAGTTTCTTTATCTTTCCCTCTATCAACTTCAGTAATAAAAAAAGAGGGGAGTGGGGGGGAAATCCTTAACCTATTAAGAGTTCAAGTGAGTGGTCAAACGAGGAACTTCAGTATAACCAGATAATGGGTGATGGGGAGCCTTCTATGGTATTCCTGTTAACTGCGTGGAGAGACTCAGATGCAGCGTCCTCGCTGTGATAGGGCGGTGTCAACCGCATGGAAGCATCGATTCATTATACGGAACGGACCTGGAGGGGCATTTGCTTACCTGTAGTTGATGGGTCTGCTCGGCTAAACAAACCGGTGTTCATCACCAACTTTAGCATTACAGTAGATTTTTTTTTTCTCTCTCTCTCTCTCTCTCTCTCTCTCTCTCTCTCTCTCTCTCAGTCTGTCTGTCTGTCTGTCTGTCTGTCTCTGTCTCTGTCTCTGTCTCTGTCTCTCTCTCCCTACCATGTTTAATTAACTGCTGTATATCTAGCCATCAGCAGTGTAACGTAGATATCAAAATCCATATCCGTCAGAAACTGTAAACATCATTTTAATACCATGATTATTTTCAGCTTTTTTTTTTAAGTGTCCAACCCAGGGCAAAGGCTTCATGGCCTATTCCCAAGTCCCAGTAGTCCTCCTTGGGGCCCAGTAGCCCTCCTACATCTCCACATGTCCCCACTTCGGCGCTAACACCCACCATCCTTATTGAATACATGCTAGGGCTGTCTCATACAGGACTGGTGTATTGGTATTTGCGGGGGTACTTTTATGACATGTCGGCGGGTCATCGGGTAGATCACAAAAGTCTGCTTTGTAAGAGATTCAAATCCTTAAACTGTTCCCTGCCCCAGCCGGGATTCGAACTTGGGTCCATTAGGACTGCAGGCCGCCTCTCTACCGATTCTGCCACCGCCTCCTGGCACTTCTAATTTGTAAAAGGCTTCCATCATCATCATCATCATCATCATCATCATCATCATCATCATCATCATCATCATCATCATCATCATCATCATCATCATCATCATCATCATCATCATCATTATATTTTCACTTCCCCTGTTGTTAAAGGGAGGATCGAGGAAAAAATAAAAATGATCACTCATCATAATAACCAGTGAAAAATTCATAGATCTCTTTATTCACTATTAACCCCCCCCCCACCTTCACACACACACACACACACACACACACACACACACACACACACACACACACACTCACGGGCGGGTTCAGAGAGAGAGAGAGAGAGAGAAACTATTAGCAAGTAATTTATTCGTTATAAAGAAATTGGTTTCCATCCTTGAGGGTTCCAATCTCTATCTTTAAAGAAGGAAGAGCACATCCATTAGTACTGTACAGAGGGTACTAGAAAATAAATTGTGTTTTGAAGACATTCTCCCAGCTCACATATTCACACCTCACTCTACCAAATCATATACTGCCATACTAAGCATACTCTTCTTACTCTCAAACTTCCCAAGCCATACACACTGCATTGCCATATCTCACTCTGCTACACGTCATTTCAGGACCAATCATTGTCACACTTCATAGTGCCACACCTCACTTGGAAATCATTTACTATCACATCTCACACCGTCACATCTCATTACTATACTGCTCCCTGCCTTAATTCATACTGCCTCACCTCGCTTACCAAAACAACTGCCGTTGTTATACTTCACGTTGCTACAATCCACACACATCCTCTGTGCGCTGAATAAATTTCTTCTGCAAAACTGTAAAAGAAAATGTGAAACGTTGACGTATTAAAAGCCTTCATGAAGACTTCCTACCATTTTGTACGAGACCCCATTCCCAAGCCTAATTTAACCTCTTAAATACAGTGAAGAATTTTTGGTTACTTCTTGCTGGCTCCCGGCAATTTTATTCAGCTTAATGGAGACTTTCGAACAGGAGATAAATGTGCCCTTCATTAATCTATTATAAAGAAAGTTGTCTTTCTTAATTTTAAAAAATCGTCTGACGGCAACAAGAATAAAAAAAGAAAGGAGTCGTCGTATTAAGGACATTAAGAGATTGGAGTATATACCGAGAAAAGCACAGAGAGGTCCATTAGCAACATTGAAGTGGAAGCTCATCTGACGGTATGTTATTTGCTGCGAAGACGACTCGGATCGTTAATACTGAAAGTGAGGGCGTGGGTTATCCGTACCTTTGAAATGTATTCATAACACAGGAGAAATAACCCAGCGGAGTGGAAGAGAAGCGTTATACTGTATATGGGTCACGCGACATAAAAGATGCCGTCGTGTTCATTTCTCTCTCTCTCTCTCTCTCTCTCTCTCTCTCTCTCTCTCTCTCTCTCTCTCTCTCTCTCAGAAACACAATTAACACTTGATAATCTTGATCGATTCTGAGGCATCAGTGTAAAATGTTCTACTATATTTCTGCCATGGAAATGGACCATGAAAGTTGTTACTACCGTGAGGCAAATGGACAGATAAACAGACAACCAAACTGATAAAAATAAATGGGGATTATTTTCAGTTATATTGTTTTCTCACGATTTAGGTCACGATCAAGTACCACTGTACCACAGAGGCAAAATATATATATATATATATATATATATATATATATATATATATATATATATATATATATATATATATAAGAGAGGAAGGAAAAAAATGAGTAAAAAAATAATCCACACACCAAACTGCTGGCTTCCTCTATTCGTAAGAAATCTTTAAAAGTTGGACTTGAACAGCTGTAGGTTGAAGTTTAGGGGGAAACAACTCCAGGGAAGCAAATTCCAGAGAGATGCAGTTCGGGGAATAAAAGCATTCTGATAGGCAGAAGTTCTGCAGTATGGTTGTGTGACATATCAGTCATGAGTGCTACCAGATGCCCGTGTAATAAGAAGAAAGGAATGGAGAGGTGCAACAATGGACGTAACTTCGTCTGAGCATTTGCCGTAAAAGTAACCGTAAAATAATGCAAGGGAGGCAACATTCCTTCTTACTTGTAGGGAAGGTAGTTTATATATAATAGCAGGATTATTAATAATTCCCGCAGCTTTGTTCTGAATTTTGTTTGGTTGTTTTAGTGCAACCTCTCCACATTCACTCCAGTCCATAAGGGTTAGTAATATTCCAGCTGTGAGCGCACATGACTCTTATATGTCATAGCTAGCTGCTCGACAGTGAAGAAGGTACGGGCTCTGTACGATAATCCAAGTTTCTTTGAGGTGGTTTTAGCAAGTGATCAGACATGAGAGGTCCAGCTGAGGGCATTGTTGAGTGAAACACCGTGAATTTCAATACGTTTGGAGACTGGAATATTAATAGCATGACGATAATATATGAATCTGGCAATATCTGTCTATTGGTAGATTCTATATTTTTTTGTTTTATTAGCATTTAATGAGACAAGGTTATATTGTCCCCATTCAGTGACCTTACATAAGTCATGATTAATGAAGATGGCTGCACTGAACTGAGAGTTAGAGATATTAAACTTTGTGAATGAATGGATGAATGTGAATGAACTGTGAAATGCTGAGTTGTCTGGATATGAATGGATGAGAATTTGGGTGACAGATAAGAGATAATTAATATAAACTAAAATTTGTGTTGGCGCCACAACTGATCCTTGTGGCTCGCTAGCTTTAATTGAGTGATAATTGGAATATACTCCATCTGCTTTTACTATTATTATTTTGTCGCTGAGATATGAGGAAAACAGAGGAATAAAAAACGTTAGTCCATAGCAAGGGAGTTTGGATATCAGGGAACGGTGCCACACTCTGCCGAAAGCTTTATAAGCATCAAGTGCTACTGTATAAGTTTCTCCGTGTTAGTCAGTTGATTGATGGATGGTATGAGCTTGGAGATTAAGTATATCAGTGGTGGATCTTTCCTGGCGAAAATCATATTGTCTATCACTAATTTAGTTGCTGGATTCAAGGTGTTTAACCATGTGCTTATTAATTACATCAGATACTTTACCATGAGAAGATGTGACAGCTATTGGTCTGTAAGCAGAGGGTTCAGAGGATTTCTTTTCTTTGGAATTGGGTGGATATTTGCTTCTTTCCATGAATTAGAGAACGAAGAACTACGTATGCATAGTCTGAATAATTTAACTAGAACAGAGGCAAGTTCCGGGGGACACCTTTTCAAAACAATTTGAAGAAGTCTATCTAGGCCTGGAGCTTTGTTGGTTGGTAAATTGTTTAGGATGGATTTTTACGAATCTAGTCTGCATTTTATGAGGAATAATTTCGGGGGATTCAAGTTCTAGTTCAGGGACGTTCTGGCTGACATCATCTAAGGCAGAATTTTTGGGAAATATACTGTCAAGGATATTCGCTTTACCACGCGGGTCATTTGTAATGTTACCGTCAGAAGATTTTAGTGGGGGAATGGATGATGACTTGTTAAAGTTATTATGGAAAGAACTGAGAGTTATCCAAAATATTCTATTGTCATTAGGACTGTTAATTAGTTTCCATGCTTGGTTTTGATGAAAATTTGATTCAGCGTGATTTATTCATGCTATACTATGGTTTCTAGCTATCCTAGCTATTCTAAATTGACAGAGTAATTCAGATTTTTTTTTATTTTAAGTAAGAGTTATATGCTAATGACTTTTGGGCCGTTGCTCTGGCACAGTTGCTATCAAACCATTTTGGAGAGTTCAATCGTTTAGTGAACTGTTGAATTGGTACAAATAAATCCGTAGCAGCTAGTATTATGTCATTAATGTGGGACTGGGTAAAATAAATATCATTATGGAGAAGAAAGACTGCCGTGGAGTGTCAGCAAGATAATTTCTAAATCCATCCCAGTTTGCCCTATCAAAGTACCATTGAATCATCCTGATAGGTTCAGAACAGGGAGGTCTGGGGGAGCCGACTAATGTGGCTTTGATGAGATTGTGGTTGGAGAATCCAAGTGGTGAGAGCACTTGATCTGGATTGTTTGTCAGGAATAGATAGAAGAGATGGACGTTATGGTCAGGATTATCTTGTATTCTGGTTGGCTGCTTTACCGAGTGCGTGAGATTTAACGATTCTGAAAATGGCTCACACTCTAAGCCAGTATCGTCAGTCCTGGCAGAGTGCAATAACCATTCAATATTATGTACGTTAAAATCACCCAAAATGGTCATTTCGGTGCTATGGGTAGGGTTGAGGTAACTCAACTGTGTGGATATGGAGTCAAATACACTGGGTTCTGAAGAAGCATTGGGGGAGCAATAGACTACACAGATATACTGTATTTGGTAATATTTAGATAATTTAGTTTATATAGTGAGTAATCAAAATTAGTTAAAGTGAAGATTAAAACAGTGTCAACTGCAAATTCAGATTTGATATAACAACAGGCGCCACTCTTGTTACGGAATTTTGTGAGATGTAACCAGGAAAACAAAATGGGGATATTTTGGTAGAGGGAGAAATTAGGGGTTCTGTGAGGAACAGAGCTGGAGGAGATGCGGACTGTAGGAAAAATGAAGTGAATTCAAACTGGTACTGAGACCACGGATATCGTTGAAGAATAAGGTTGCACCTGCACTTTGCAATTTGCAACAGTCGCTGCTGGCACAGTCGCTTGATAGCGACCGGGAGGACCCTACACCGCCAGCCTTACACTGCCAGTGGTGCCAGTCTGTGATACCTTCTCGTTTGCTGATATCAATGCACCGGACATTACAAAGAGGGAATGGAAAAATAGAAGGTGTGATATCTTATGTGCATGTAGTGTGGTGTAGACAGTTGAAGGTAGAGGTATGAAGAAAGTATGTTGGCCTACTCTCTTTGTAAATGAAAGCACTGAAGATGTTCAGCAAATGAAAGTGGTAAGGATCAGGTCCTGAGGGCTGGTGAAACAGGAAATCCAGCTCTCTCTGTCACCAGCTTTCCATGCACCTCGGTAGTACCGCCCTGTTCAACTGGTACTACAATCATCATCATCATCATCATCATCATCATCATCATCAGCCAGTACAAGTCCTTTGCTGAACAAAGGCCTCTCCCAACCTTCTCTACGAATTCCTTGACTGAGACAGTGTTTGCCAAGTTTACCTTGCAAATATCTCTATCTCATCTCTCCTTCTCCTGTTTGGCCTTTTTCTGGTACGCTTACAATCTCTCGGTATCCAGTCAATTAGCCTCTTGTTCCATCGGTTATCCCTTATTCTTGCTAAATGTCGTGCCCACCTCCATTTTTGTTCTTTAATAACTTCAATAATGTCTTTGACTTTGGTCTGCCCTCTCACGCAGGTTGATCTTTTCCTGTCTCTTAAAGATATTCCCAGCATCGATCGTTCCATTGCTCTCTGAAAACGGAGTAGTTTATTTTCAATCGATTTTCTCAGTTTCTAGGTCTCACAACCGTACGTCACAGCTGGAATTTACATTCGTTATATACTTTTTGTTTCACACAAATTGGCAAGATACTTTTCATAATGTCTCTATGTTTACGTAAAGCTTTCCATCCACTAATAATGCGTATTTTTATTTCGCTCTCATGGTCTTTAGTTGGTTTTTGTATTTGTCCCAAGTAACTGTACTCCTTGATTTCAAGAATTTCTTTGCTTTTTTTGATGACGCTCTTTGGTGTATGTAGAATAAACGTTAGTTTTTAATCTTTAGGCCTACCTTATGATTTTCTCTGTTCAGGTCATTTAACATTTCTAGCAATGTCTCTGCTGTTTCTGAGATCAGGACAATGTCATCTGCAAATCGTAAATAGTCTAGCTTTTCTCCATCTATGTTTATTCCTTTATTATCCCAGACCAGCTTTCTGAATATACTTTCTAGGCATGTTGTAAATTATTTTGGTGAAATTGTATCTCCCTGATGCACACCCTTCTCAGGCTTTCTTTTATCCGAGTCTTTATGTAATTTAACTGTCGCAATTCCCTCTTTATTTATGTTTTTGAGTAGTTTTACAATGTTCTCATTTATTCCTTATTCTCGCAGTGAATTTACAATTGGTATGTGCACCACTGATACGAAAGCCTTGTCGTAACCGGCAAAACCTAAGCACAGTGGTTTATTATAGTCTGCAGTTTTCTCAGTCAGCTGATTCATTGTATATAGATGATCAGTAGTCGAATACCCGCTTCGGAATCCTGCCTGTTCACGAGGCTGCTTTTCTTCCATTTCTGTTGTTATTTTGTTCGTAAGGACTTTAGTGATGAGTATATAAAAGACCGAAAATGAGCTAATGGATCGATAGTTACTAAGATCTTTTGAGTGGCCCTTTTTGTAGAGTAAACTAACTATTGCATTACACCATGTTATGGGAATTGTCTTCTTTTTTCTATAGTGAGTAAGTGGGCTATCCTGTTTTGTACTTCTGCGTCTAACAGTAAATCTGCTACTATTCCATATTCTCCCGTAGCCTTCCCTCTTTTCATATTCTTAAGAGAAATTTATACTTCGTCTGGTGTTACCTCAGGTACTTCACTTGTGTCAACTGAAAAGTTAGCTGTTGGTACTACTGTCTTTGATGCATACAGTTCTTTGTAAAAATCTTCAACTCTCTTCACCATCTTTTCTCTGCATTTCATGACTTCGCCGTTTTTCTCTTTCAGTGATATAATTTGTTGCTTTACTAGTGCCATTTTGCTTCGGACCTGTTTCAGACTTTTTCCTTTTTTGATGGTTCCCTTGATGCGCTCCATGTTTCTCTCTCTCTCTCTCTCTCTCTCTCTCTCTCATGTTGATAAACTTATTTAATATCTCTAATTCTATTTCATCTTTTTTTTGTTTTTACTTTCATTTTCTTTCTTTTTTTCATAAGCTCGAGTGTCTTTTCTGAATACTTCTTGACTTCTACTACCTCCGCTGATTGTCTTAGCATTTTTGTTAGTCTGTAATTCAGCTCATCAGTGTCACATTCAGCAGTACTAACTCAGAGCCTGAAATCTGTTCATTTTATCCAACTGAAAGGCTGCTTTGTTTTTGTTTACTTTTATCGGGCATACCTTTACGTTATAATAATTTGTGTTTCACTTCTGAAACTGAATCTGGCTGTGCAACCCACCATTCTATGGTCACTTCCTGTATTTACATTGTTGGTAACTGTGACATTTGTGATCGTGCCATTCTTAGCTTCTATAATAAAGTCGATTTCATTCTTTGTTTTCTCCATATGGACTTCTCCATGTCCATTATCTCCCTGTTCTTTTGTGAAAGAATGTGTTCTTTATTCACATGTTGTACATTTCAGCAAAATTAACCAGCATTTCTCCTCTTTCATTTCTTTCTCCCACTCCAAATTTTCCCATACATGCTTCTCCATTTTTTGATTTCCCAACTTTTGCATTGAAGTCTCCCATGAGTATAGTATATGTGGTCTTTTCTTCTATCCATAATCTGGGAGATGTCTTCATCTGGGCTTTGAGAAGTCGGTGCATATACTTGTATTACTTTCGGGGTTTACAGTACTTTCTGCACAGTCAAATTACAACCCATGCTGCTCTGTCATATACAATGCTGAATTTAATAATGTTGTTTGCTGTATATCTGTTAAATAGAAACCCCACACCACTAAGTCTTTCATTTTGCCTTCCTCTGTAGTAAAATATGTGGTTGCTGTCTTCGAGCTGATTTCTTCCTTTCTGTGGATCTCATTCAAACCTTCAGTATCTCAACTTATGTTTTCCAGTTCGGTCATTAAGTTGTCAATTTTATAACCTTCTGCGAGGCTTCTTTCATGGATTTCAATATGCATAAAGTCCCAGTCTTTACTTTGTCGACACAGTGCCTACTCACTTTCATTGGCACACGGCCCATAAGCACTGGAGGCAGTGCAGTTGGACCTTTACTAGACGATGATCCAACACGAACGCCCGTCAAATGATTTGCGATAACACTCATTCTTGGTTGGGAGGATCTTTCCAAATAATATAGCCTCCCGGCCACATAGTTTCTGGTGAGATGTTAGTTTCGTGCCACCTAATTCAGCATATTCAGTGGAGCCCTACATAACTATTCGGGGTCCCATGGTCTGCACCGTCTAAGACGGTACCATGTAAATCTATCCACCACTCGGGGACGCGCCAGGTAACAGTGAGATCCTGCCCCTAAATATATATACAGTATATATATATACACATAGATAGATAAAGCTATAGATATAGATATAGATAGATAGATAGATAGATAGAAGATACACACTCACACACATATGTAGAGAGAGAGAGAGAGAGAGAGAGAGAGAGAGAGAGAGAGAGAAAGAGACAGACAGACAGACAGACAGACAGACAGAGACAGACAGACAGGCAGACAGACAGAGAAAGCAGGTTCAGAAAAACGGAACACAGACAGAAATTGGGTGATGCATAATCAATTCGGGATATTTTTTTACGTGTTAGGTCAACCACATGCCACCACATACGCAAAGAGACATATATGTTGACATAAATCTGTTCTGAGCTGAAAATAACCGTATGTAAATGCAATAAAAACAAATTAAATATATTGAAAAATCAAACCATATATTTATCCTCACAGTTCCAAAAATTTCTACAAGGCTGGTTTATTTTATTGTATATATATATATATATATATATATATATATATATATATATATATATATATATATATATATATATATATATATATATCCATCATCCAATCATACATTGCCCCATAAGGAGCGTAGGAACCCGGGGCTAGGCAGTTGATCTTGACATTTAAGATGAGAGTGACCAGCCTCACTCATCCCTGAGTGTCATTACATGAGCAATCAACCCCAACCAGCCCTTGGATATAAACCTTCATCGGCTCAATCCGATTGGAGCGCAATAATTCCCCACTAAACCACCAGGCGCCAAAATTTGCCTATATGGTTACCATCCAGCGAAGTAAATGGTTTCCTGATGTACAGGAAACCATTTGGCTTGTCACTCAGTGTTGAGTCACCCACAGGCAGAAGGAAATGGAAAGAATGAAGGAAAGAAAGACAGAAGAGGGAATGTAAGGTCACCCGTAGGCAGAAGGACAAGGAAAGAATGAAGGAAAGAAAGACAGAAGAGGATGGAAGGAAAGAAGGATGGAAGAGAGGAAAGGGCAGACACCCGAGACCAGCACTACATCGAGTGAGTGGATGGTGAGCGCCCCCACCTACCACAAATATATATATATATATATATATAATATATATATATATATATATATATATATATATATATATATATATATATATATATATATATATATATATATATACAGTATATATATATATATATATATATATATATATATATATATATATATATATATATATATATATATATATATGCTTTGTGTGTGTATGTGTGTAATGGAAAGAATAATGTGGGAGAGAGACATCAGGAAGGCCAGGACCGTCCGAGCAAAGTTATAGTGCAGTGGAGTAAACAGAGAATAAGTAGTTGATGTACTTGTACGAGTGGTGTACGAAAAGGCACACTCTAGCACAGAAACTCCATATATATATATATGTATATATTTATATATATATATATATATATATATATATATATATATATATATATATATATATAGATAGATAGATAGATAGATAGATAGATAAATAGATATACACACACACACACGAACGTTCATATCTCCACAATCAATGGAGATATCGAGCTGAAATTCTATATACACACTCCTGGCGTCATGGGAAGGTTTTCATGCATAAATGGTTCAGATCCGTTAGGTATAAAAATGTTGTAGATTTTTGCTTCAACCTCGCTTTTTGCTGCAATAGAACGCATACACTTTTTATTTTTTATGCGAAAAAAACAAAAAATGGCGAAACCAAAGTGATCAAAAGAAAAGTGCTGGATTATTTGCTGCTGGAGTTTTACTACCAAATCTTTGACTGTTGAACCAGATTTTTCTGATCTGTCGCTGCTGGATTTGTCACCGTGGGATTTGTCACAACCGGAATTGTCGTCGCAGGATTCAGTTAGTATCCATTTTTAATTCTTTGCTGCTTTGAAAGCATGCAGCTCTAAAAACTGTGTGTGTGTGTGTGTGTGTGTGTGTGTGTGTGTGTGTGTGTGTGTGTGTGCGCACGCCGAAGGCTCCCACTGAGGGTGCCCGGCGAAGTAATGTATATACTGTATAGCTGAAGGCATTTCTTTTCTGGGGTCCGATTGATGCTTTCTAATGAGAATAACACTGTTAGGGGGTGGTATGAGCAAAACACAGAATGCAACATAGCAGTAGACTTACAGTCTCAGAGCCCTAGTTATCCCTTTCAAAAAAAAAAACTATATATTCTGCTTTCAGATTCGTTTTTGCTCTCTCTAGGCGATTCGATTCAGCTTAACAGCCTTTTCGAACTGGAGGTGTCACGTGTAAAGTCCATTAACTTCTTCCATGCGAGATATGCATACCAAGTCGAATAACATCGCCTGGAGGTAGCACCAGTAAGTTAATAAAATATGTCACCAGACTGAAACAGTTATCTTCTTATATACAACTGATCCTAAGTAACCTGAATGTAATCGTGTTGGTGAATCGGGGATAATCCAGTAAGACACATTACCAGATGGAAGGGTTTACCTCTTCAGTGCGAGCGAACCTTCTCAAGCTGAATATATAACATATGGGTCTAACCAGCATAAACAAAATATTTCATCATATATTTGAAAAATCCATGGATTCGGTTACGTATATTTTTCTCTTCGTCTTGCTCTCACCAGGCAATTTTTAATCACATAGGAAGGGCCTCTTGTAGCTCAGGGATTGAAGGTTTCACCAGATTCTTTTACATTCGAAAGGTTACTCTTTAGCTGAAGACCGTTGTCCGGAGGCAACACGAATAACCAGTCTTACACGTCATATAATGACGAGGTATGGTAAGGTGTCAAAACTACATAAAATCTCATAGATAACAAGAATAAATTGAATAAATCGCGATCATTGTGAAGTGGTAAACTTTCTGAAATATGTCAAATATATTAGTACTGTATGTAGGTAGCGAGAGTAAAAACTGATACGCCATCGTAGTGGAAAGATCAGGTTTGAAAACTGCATGTAATAGAACATCTTTTACCTGGTGAGAAATTTTTAGAAGCGAGAGGTAATATTGGAGCCTGGACAGGATTCCATCATCTCATCCAGCTGATCAATAAAATGCCCTGGCTCTCCCTGCCTCTCATTTTTCACCATTATCTCCCCTCCTCCTCGTTCCTTCCTCTCCCACCATCAACATCTTCCTTCTTCCTTTCTTTCTCCACTATCTTTTTTTCTCCTTGCTTCTCTTCTCCCCCGTCCATTTGCTTCCATACATTTGTCATTCTGCCCCTCTCTTCCTTTTCTTCTTGTTCTCCCTCCTCTTCGTTCCTTTCTTCTCTTTCTCCTTCGCCTACCCTCTTCCTTCTCTCCCACTTTTTCTTCTCCCTTTTTCAACTTTTTCCTCTTTGTCCACCTTTCTGTGCCTATTCTCTTCCCTTCTTTCTCTTCTCCTCTCCTTTTCTTAGTCTTCCTCTTCCTTCCGACTTTCCATCTCGTTCTCTGCCTCTCCACTTCCTCTTCCTTCTTTTCCTTCGGTTCCTTACTCCGCCTTTCCTAATCGAAGCTTCCTCTCTCATGTCTTCCCTCGTTCTTTTCTTTCCTTTTCTCATTCTTGCCTTTCCCCTCTTCCATCCTTTTCCTTCCTACCTATCACTTCTTCTCGTTTCCTCCTCCTGATCCTCCTATTCTTTCTTTGTTTTCATATTTGCGGTTAGGGGGAAGTGTTTGGCCTTACGAAACTGCACTGTCGGATGCATAAAAAATTTTAATATGTGCACTTCACGCGGAAAGATTAGTAACAAGATTGTACGGTAGAGTTATGGACTTTCACACACACACACACACACACACACACACACACACACACACACACACACACACACACACACACACACACACAGCGAGAAGAGAGAGAGAAGGGGGGGGAAAGTAAAGTAGAAATTAAAATGAATATCAGTCAGAAACTATGCACATCATTTCATTATCAGGATTTCTTTCTGCTGAACAAAAAAAATCTCCTCACACTTGTAACTTTGCACTTTCTTTCCATGATTAGCATCAGCAGCACCATCTCTTAGTACAACTTTTATAAATGAGAGGATCCAGAAACAGGAAAAATATAACTACCATCAGAGCACCCAGTGAAAAGATCCGTAGATCCCTTCATTCACACACACACACACACACACACACACACACACACACACACACTACAACTACTGAGAATGCAGATACAAGCAAATACATGGAGAGTCTAATAACTCTGTTCTCACAATTTTCGCAAAAAAGTAGATTGAGCTTGCCATATCCTCCTCCTCATCATCATCACTATCATCATCATCATCACCCTGTTCCACTGAGTGTTGGATCCTGACACTGGGTGGTAAGCAAGGAGTAATAAAAATACAATGGAAAAATGAAAAAAAGAAAATCCACCATCATTTTCAAGGTTTTTAGGGTAATGCTATGAAGATGTCGGTGTAATTTGGTTAAGTAGCCTCATCTGACATAGCCTCTGTGATGATTTTTATAATGAGGGTCTTTGAATATACCGCCAGTCATTTACATAAGCATCGTTAGAGCCCTCGAGTCATTTATCATTCATTTTTTAAGTTTGCTGAATTCATTAACGAAAAAAAGAAAAAAAAAACTAACTTCAGGGATAGTTAAACAAGACAAAAAAAAAATGGGCGTGGGGAACCAAGAATGGATGGTATGAGCTGGACTTATGGTGGGTTGAGGATGGGTGATATTAGAACAACCTATAAAAAAAAAAAAAAAAAAGTGCTGTGGAATGAATTCTTTTAGTTAAGTACAGGTTGACTTCAAAGCTCTCCAAAAGACATGTATCATTATTCGAGCCCCGCTATACTCGTATATATTTTTAAAAAAAAAAAAAAAAAAGATTCTTGTACACTGTGAATTATACCGCATGTTCTGTATGTTTTGTTTCAATAGTCGTAAGTTATTTTCTATTGAATTTCTCTTGAAAATCAAATACTACAGAACCACATTAAATGCATAGGTTCTCATTTAAGGCTCCTTCACACGGATATATATATATATATATATATATATATATATATATATATATATATATATATATATATAATCATTTCATCAGCCGTTTGAGTGTCCACTGCAGGACCGGCCTATCCCGACCAAAGTGGGGACGATACAGCCAATGTATCTCTGCCAAGTGGCTTAGGCTGTCTGGTAGAGATTGTATGTAGGATGAGAAGTGCTTGTAAGAGTAATTGTAGTGTTGAAGTAGATGTGTGTGTAGTCTGTGAAGCAAGTGTAATCGGCTCGCACAAGCCAACTGGGTGCAAGCATACTTTATAGTATGCGACACTGGTTAAACCACAGCACCCCTTACGTCCGCCAAGCAGTACGTGGCCAGAAGAACGTTCCCAAAGTTTATTACCCTGGCGGGGCGCGAACCCTCGTTCTTCAGTGTACGAAAACGCACACTTTACCACAGAGTCTCCATATATATATATATATATATATATATATATATATATATATATATATATATATATATATATATATATATATATATATACAGGGTGTTCCAGAAATATGTGCCGAAAATCAGGGGATGTATTCCTGACACATAATAGAATGTAAATTACTAAATGACCATATTGGCAATTCTCAATAGTTTTCGAGTTACAGCACTTCAGAGGTCTGCCAGAAATGTGTTTAAATCCAGGGATTGTACAAAATGTCTGAGACAGATGTGAAATTACTTAACGACCATAAAGTAATACGGCATACAGCAAAGTTGACAAGTTTGTCAGGAATGTGCCGAAAGCTGTAGAATGTATAGTATGTGATAGCCTGTACATAAGTTAGTTATAAGAATCGTAATGATACGTTCGTGTGTGCAGTATCAGATAGTGTTATCACCCTTTACGTGGTAACATGCCATAAACGACAAAGGTGTTGTTGGGTGGTTGAGTGGGGACGGTGTATGAGGAAGGAAGGGTGGGGGTGGCGGACCAGCAAGGTGATGTCGAGGGGTAATGGAAGGACGGGTGTTCACTCACGCAGCAACACCCGTCTACCAGAGATCGAGAGCTGAACGTGTGGATCAATCAGTTTTAGAGAACCACGCGCAAGCAGACATGGAGCAATACTGCAATGGTGACTATGCAGATATGCACCTGACAGTGGGTGAAGCTAGGGGTAATGCTGTGGCAGCAGTACGGCTGTACATGGAACGTTATCCGAACCGCAGAGTGCCACACTGGCTAACATTTCTCGCAGTTGATCGTCGTATACGTGAGACTGGTACCGTTCGTCAACGTGCAATTCCGGGTGACAGAGGACGACCACGGGACATTCACATGGACAACATGGAGGACCAGATACTACAAATGATTGAGGATGATCTTGAAATAAGTACTCGACAGATTGCTCATGCTCTGCAGCTGCCAGTGGTGACAGTGTGGCGGACTCTACATCAACATCATCTACATCCATACCACCATCAGAAAGTACAAGTTTTAACTGATGTGGACTATCTTCCAAGGATGCAGTTTTGCCAGTGACTGTTAAGGAGGCATGCTGAAAACTGTCAATTTCCAGCACTTGTGCTATTTACTGATGACGCAACATTCGGGAGAGATGGCACCATTAATTTACATAACCGGCATACTTGGTCTGGTGACAACCCACATGTAATGGCTCGACGAGGTCATCAGGTACGATTTACGATCAATGTATGGGCAGGCATTATTGGTGACTATCTGATTGGTCCATACCTTCTACCCCAGCGGCTGAATGGTGCAACATACAGACGTTTTCTTGAGGACACACTACCACTGCTGCTGGAGGATGTGCCCATTGGAATACGGAGAAGGATGTGGTTTCAGCATGATGGTGCTCCGGCCCATTATTGGCATATTACAAGGGATTACTTAAATGATGTGTTTCCTGGACGATGGATTGGGCGAGGCGGCCCAGTGTCATGGCCACCTCGGTCTCCTGACATCACTCCCCTGGACTTTTACCTGTGGGGTCACATTAAAAGCGAAGTGTACGCTACAGACATTCCAAACTGTGAGGAATTGTGGCGCCGTGTGGAGGACAGCGTGGCACGTGTACGAAACAATCCTGGGGTCTTCGAACGTGTGCATCAGTCACTTCTGCGATGAGCTGCAGCGTGCAATGAGCAAGGAGGGCGGAATTTTGAACATTTACTGTAAATGTTATTGTCATACTGGAAATACTGTTTTATTTTTGTCAATACATCACGTTGTCCTTGTTAAATGTTTCATTTACGAGCAATTCCCGAAGTCAAAAACATTCAAGCAGACCTGTTAGATGCTGTAACTCGAAAACTATTGAGATTTGCTAATATGGTCATTTAGTAATTTACATTCACTTATGTCAGGAATACATCCCCTGATTTTCGGCACATATTTCTGGAACACCCTGTATATCATCATCATCAGTGGATGTGGGGCTGGCCCTAATGAATGGGGGTGAGATTTGGAAGCTTCCGGTGTTGCTGTTTGCTGATGATACAGTATTGTTGAGTGAAGATGAATGGGAGTTGCAAGGTTTGGTGAATGAATTTGGGACAGTGTGTAGGAGGAGGAATCTGAAAGTTAATGTAAACAAAAGTAAAGTTATGGTGTTTGAGAGGAATGAAGTCACAGAGTGTTCAGTGATGTTGGATGGTGAGGATATGGAGAATGAGAGTGCATTCAAGTACTTGGGTAGTGTGATGAGTAAGGATGGAAATTTGGGGGATGAAGTGCGTGAAAGGGTACA